>NC_085096.1:3470482-3505482 GCF_963422355.1 Corticium candelabrum
TTGCAACATGTCATGGTTTGCACTAGAGCGAGTTGTAACCAAAACGTGACAATGTGAAGACTGACGTGGTAAAATCCGCAGTAATAAATCAAAATCCTCCACATTATCATATAACAAAAGCACTGCAGACTTCTTATAAATTTGATAAAGAAAGATGTTGTTCATCTCGTCAAGACTGCTATTATCACTGTACTGTTGACCTAGCAGAACCAACTGAAATAACAAGCAATATTAGAGACACGAAGGTTCTCAATTCGTGTCTGGATGTTTGTTGCTTTGTGTACGTGTGTGTGTGTGTGTGTGTGTGTGTGTGTGTGTGTGTGTACGCGCGCGCGTGTGTGTGTGTGTGTGTGTGTGTGTGTGTGTGTGTGTGTGCGCGTGTGTGCGTGTGTGTGTGTGTGTGTGTGTGTGTGTGTGTGTGTGTGTGTGTACGTGTGTGTGTGTGTGTGTGTGTGTGTGTGTGTGTGTGTGTGTGTGTGTGTGTGTGTGTGTGTGCTGGAATGTCTGAAAACTCCTACAGAGTCACTAGTAAACAGTAGGCCAAATTGTTTAGGACATCTGAAAGGCAAGAATACCCCTTGACACAAAAGCTCAAGCGTGGATGATTACTTTTCCTTGTCCACCCGATTAACTTAAGCTTTGTTAAAAGAATAAGGTAATGCAAAATCTAACAGAATTGGAATAAGTAATAATTTGTATCAACTCACCAAAATTGACAAATTTGAGGGACATTGGTAGCAAAGGAGTTAGGTCAAATAGTGGATCAAGAGTGACGGCTGAAGATAAGCAGAGGAGAAACAACTCGAAAATCAGAGAGAATGCATTTCAGATTACGAAGTAACAACCATTACAATGTATTGCAGATAATTATCTGTATGCGAATCTTCAAAATGCAATCAGAAAAGACAAGACACAACTGTGATAGAGGAAGGGTTCGTCCTCGAGAAGACCTGGTAAAATCTGTAGTCAAATGTGACATTTGCGGACGACTTCCCAAAAGGCAAAGTGACATGAAAAGACATAAATGTCGATCACAATCCCAAGCAGAATTTTCTACTTTGCCGATACAGGTTTTTTTCTGTTGTAATACCAGCATTTATATATATATATATATATATATATATATATATATATATATATATATATATGCTGTTGACGGTAGAAGGTAACGGTGTGTGTGCGTGTGTGTGTGTGTGTGTGTGTGTGTGTGTGTGTGTGTGTGTGTGTGTGTGTGTGTGTGTGTGTGTGTGTGTGTGTGTGTGTTTTGTAATGAAATAGGGAGACACCTCTATCAGAAACATAGCCGGCATATAAAAATTACAACCACGCTGCCTCAGAGAAGTCTGAGGATATTGGGTCACATCTTGCTCATGGATAACAATTGTCTATCGTAACCGAAGACGCTATTAGTGTGTAAATCAACCCAGTGTAGATCTTCATTCAAAAGTAACGCAATACGCTAAAATGATTACACAGTCGGTGAAGATGGAGTCGTTGCCCTGATACGAAACGTCAAAAAAGACCTCTGCACATGCTCGATGCTACTTCAGATGACCATGCGGATAATAAATGGGTTCATAATTAAAACTGTTATAGCCTTTCATAGAAGAAGACAAGGATTGCCTATTAAAAGCTGGAAGGCTTTTACAAAGAATTAATAATATCTTAAACCGGCTGTTGTGTCCTATGTCTTGTTCCCGAGCACCCGTATAAAACTATCAATGTGATTTAATGCTAGATTATGATTGGGCCAAGTTTGGCGGCAGCGTGGAGTTTTTCGCAAAGATAGACCTCTAACCTATCCTCAGAGGCACGCCGTTTACATTTACAGCTTGCCGCTTTAGTGAAGGGTTGTTTGTCCAAAATATTCTGTATCCGGTCATTCCTGATACGACACGTGCCGCTTGTTGCTGCGCAACAACACGGCACATATTGTGAACCAGACTTCAGGAAACCTCCACAATTCCAACATAGCTTACGGAGACATTACCTGCTTCGTTCCTTATTAAAATGAACGCACAAAAAGTAGAGTGAAACTACAAGAATCACCACTAAACCTAAACATAAACATCAGAAGCTGCCTTTGAGATGTCTCGACCCCTAGCTGTTAAGCTTGGCCATGTGCGCTCCTCAGGGTACTCTGGGCCTGCGCTAGCAAACTCCTAGTTCCTGGCCAGGTACTCGCAGGAACACAAACTTGTGAAGCCAACTGAGGTGTGTGCATGCATAGTCTCGCCCGGACTCCTGTGGCTGATGTCAAGTCACAGCCGATGACAGCTTTAGTCCAAGTGACCATGTGCTCATTTATACTCTCGTGTCGAGAGAAGTAAATGTGTGTTAGTTTCTTGCTTAAAAATTTTGCCATAGCTCGTCACTGTGACTTAAACTTGCAGATCTTCAAGGTCACGGACGCAACACTCCATAAGACAAATTTCTAACGAAATGAGCTGTCACAACAATACACACACACACACACACACACACACACACACACACACAGACACACACACACACACACACACACACACACACACACACACACACACACACACTCACACACACAGACACACACACACAAACACATCACAGATACAAAATGGACAAATGGCGATGCCTTTCAGTACTGGAGATAGCGTGATTGCCCACTTCTAGGTGGGGATTCGCCGCTACTCAGACTTTATGCTGCGCTGACGTACCTCTAGTTCCTTGGCCAAAACATCCTTAAGAACTGAATTAGGCGCAGATTCGGAACAGGACATCAAACAGACCCGTATCCGTGCTGCCTGATGTTCTGCTTCTTGTCCACCGGCTGTCAACGACGAGGTACTCATTTGCACTCCTGAGCCAAAGAGGCAAATGAGAGTAAGACCCAGTGATCCCGCATATTTGTATTGTTAAATGTGCTCTCTAAAAATTGAGCAACATACGCCAGCACACACACACACACACACACACACACACAAACACACACACACACACACACACACACACACACACGCACACACACGCACACACACACTCAAATACATACACACAGGGACGCACGTACACACAGTGCACAAACACAGGGCGACATTGGATAAAACTCAAAAGCACTATCTACAACAATGTAACTTCTTTTACTCTTTCGAATTAGGAGATTCTTCTGGCACAAGGATTACGCATCCTTTGCTCAACTAAATTTCTCAATAGCGCAACATTAAGCAACCATATATCCGCACCTTTAGACGCGTAGTAACCATAACGTTGTACTTATGCATTCTCAGCTGTATTTGGAAGACACCCCATTTTGTCTCCGACTATAAATGCAAGATGTAAACGATCTCAAATAGGGTTTAGATGCTAAAGGCATTGCATTGTATCAACAAATAGACTCCATTTACAAACTAAATCTTCAGATCAGTTTGCTGTCACAGCTTCAAATGCATCATCTGATTGCACACTGAAAACTAGTGCTCTAGTTTAGCTCTTCAACCAGAAGACGGACCATGCATAAATAATGTCATAATTTACTTCAGATGAAAATACTACAGATTGAGTTATTAAACACTTCTCAAAGATCGAACGCAAAACATTTTAAGTATGCCTCATCCTCTATTAGAATCCCTTAGCGTACACCCACAGTATCCACCAGCATACCGACGCGCCAGTAGTGAGTCCGGGAGTTCTCAATTACCGTTTTCAAAAAATAGCATTTTGTTTTGCCAATATCTATAAAACGCCCCTCTCTCTAGCTAGGGATTGCATACAAACAAAGATAGTCAAATATTTTGTAGTCTCTAGTATTTTCCCCATCGAGGTCGTATATCTCGCTAGGCGCCCGAGACGGAGGAAAATGCTAGAGAGGAAGTTGCGCTCTACTAGACAGATATCATGTATAGTATATAGCCACAGAATCGTGTGGTGTGCACTATAGAGAAAAGGTATGCCCTATTAGACAAATAGCTCCTAGGTTATATACCCACATAATTGTGTGCCTTAGCTGTAGAGGAAAATTGCGCTCTGTTAGAGAAATATAATTTACAGTATATAAATGCAGAATAGTCTGTACTATGAATCACCGATTCAATGCAAACGGAGGTCTAACCTCCAAACCCGTTGTTTTAGCAACGAAATTCCTGCGACAGGAGACGAAGAATATTGGACTCAAGGAATACTCTCGCATTTGAAAAGCAGAGCTAGTAGAGTTCATCTCTAAACCCCGAGACCAAGAGAAGAAACCAAGGCTACAACGTGCCACTCAAACTGGGCGCTATCCAGCTCTGCTTGGTGATGTGGACTATCCAGAACAGCATCGCGCTAAGCTACAAAACTTAGCGAAGAAGCCGACGCTTCCCTGCGAGCCAACAAGGTAGTAAAAGACCTCCAAAATCCTCAGTATTGTCTAGCCAGTCTCGAGAGGTTTCGAAGTAAAACGTTTCGTGAACCCCTGGCTACATGCATCGGGACGGAAGCAGCCGCCATACTTGAGAATCAGGACATCGAACAGTAAAGGATGATCAAAGGACGTAGGATGCTGACATTAACATTCCGTCGTGAAATAGGAAGCGCCCTTACCGACAGGATATTGGAAAATTAGACAGACCGCGTGCAAACGTCATTCTACCTTAGGTATCTCTAAACATACAAGATTAGAAATACCGAACCGAGAAAATGACCAATTTTACGCAAATACGCAATAGGCAGCCCAAGAAGGGTTGAGATGACAAAAGCAGGCGTCTGGATAACAAATCAAGCATAAATCCGACTCTCGTGGGTCAAACTATACCCAACCAGAAACAAATGAGCTCTCGTACGGTTGATCGAATTCCAGCTTATCGCCTCCATGGGCAGAGTTGCTTTGGTAGGCACCGAGCAACTACCCGATTGGCTAGGCCAAACCAAAAGACTCATTGTTCTGAAAACGTTTAATTAGACCAAGGCACACGAACAGATCATAACACCACCAAAAGTAAAAAGTTAGCCGCAGCGTTCAACGATGTCTATGTTCAAAATTTACCTCAGACCAACCTGGACAAGATCGCTGAAATCGAGTAACGATTCAAACTGAATATCCGTGTTTACGAGCCCGCCTAATATGTCAAGGGTTAAACTTCAGAAATGGTCCCGTTTGGATTTTGATTCGACAACCCGCCTAGTATCCCAGTATCCTAACCATTGGTATGTTTGAGAAGCACGCCTTCAATATCAAAGATACTAAAAGGTGTCCCACCTCTAAATCTGTGGTCATTGTTCCCAATCCTTAACATAAGAATGTCACCTTCAACGACATTCCGATCGGTGCATCCAAAGCATCACCCATTCAAGTGTCCGGATAACACAGTAGAAGCTCCCCATTTGGCTTACGAGAAGGCATTCTACCCAATTAGCAACGCGAGCAACGTCGCCATCCCCCTTGCTAAAATAAGAAAGCTAGCAGCGTGGCGTTGACATCCACAAAGACAAATGCGGACAAGGTAGTGAGCGTTGAATCGAGGGTGCTCCCGTCAACGGTATGGTCGGTCGAAATCTATTTCAGTTTCATTGCTGTCACTGCCATAGGTGTTCCAGGCATGAACCCAATGCAAACAGCCTATATGAAGCAAGGCTCGAGCGAGATTAGCCTATCCGAGAGGCCGGATTAGATCTCGTTGTCATGCGGCAGTGCGACTCATATAGACAAGCCCCTCCCTGGAATACCAAAACGAAGCCTATCAATCCAACATTGTGACTTCGAAGCCTATTTCGAGAAGAGAAAGAACGGCTCCCCCAAAACCTCCTTTACATTTGAGAAAGAGGAAACCCTCATCTCGGTCTTCCTCGGCAACACACTAAAGCCCTTCACACATCTATGCAACGCCGATTCAAAGCTACTAGTTGAAGACTTTGTCAACGACCTGCTCAGACGAGGAGATCTAATCGAAAAGTCGTTTTGTCGACGATATCTTCCGGATGATCTAGAGTTTTACAACTCCAAGCAAACGAACTTGATACAGGAATGATGCGATAGGGTTCCCGTGCTGGTATTCAATTCGGGTAAGTACGACTTGAACTTCTCAAAGAGCACTTTGTAAACAAGATCACGACGTTGCTAAAAAATCAAGGTAGCCAAAAAGGCCAACCAGACAATTTTCCTACTAGCACCCCACCACCGATTCCTGGATGTCATTCGCTATCTGGGACCAGGCACCAGCTACAAGAAATGGGTCAAAGCCTATGGATGCAAATTGCGGCAAAGCTGGTTGTCCCCACAAATGGTTCGACATTCTCGACAAACTACAGAACCCAGGTCAACCTGACTACCCCGCTTGGTATTCCAAGCTAAAAGGACAGTAATCACTATCCCTCAAAGAATGGCGATTATGCAAAACGTCCGTTTTGAAAGCCAGGTATGAGCACTTTTGCCGACTGGCTGCGGTATGACAACTACCTCGATATCAATCCATTCCTAGAAGCACTCACCGAGATAAGAAACGTCTATCATGGTTATGGAGTCGACATCCTGAAAGACGCAGGCTCACTTCCCTTTGTTCCACTCCAGTTCCTACTTCAAGTCACTAGCCAACTCCCCAAGGAACCCAACCTCATGGTTCCCAATAAAAAGGCTTGCGACATGCTGAAAGGTGCAGTCGCAGCTGGTCCAAGTCTTGTCTTCATAAGGCATCAAAAAGCTAAAGTCACACGCATTTATCTCCCCAATATGACAACACAGGCCCCTGCCAAAGTTGTCGGCTATGATGCCAACATTCTATACCCTTCGACAATGCCAAGCACTTGCCCTGTGGTTGAAGAGTGGTTCTGCATTACGACAATCACCAAGCCGCCGCTCAAACCCTCGTCCAAAAATTTGTCAAACCACCAGTCATACCAATAACAAGTAGTTCGTGTATGCAGAGGTCGACATCCGTGTCCCTCCCAATCGCCACGATAAGTTTGCGGAGCTGTGCCAACTATTCGAAAATCGTGATGTAAACGAAGCCATCGTTCCCAAGAGATGCTGGACTACCTACAACCCACTTGTAGAAAACGCATAAGCACCAAGTAGCTGGTTGGCACCCTATCTTCCAACACGATTCTTGTTTATGCTCCTCTACTCCAATGGTATATCGACCACGGTCTGGAAGTCACTGCCCCTTATTGCACGATCGCCTACGAACCCAAAAAGATCTTCGAGTGGTTCATCAAGCAAGCAATAACGGCAAGACGCACAGGAGATGAGGGCAAGACCCATGCCCTATTGCCAGATGTATTCAAACTGCTAGGCAACAGCGCCTATGGGAAACTCATCAATGGGTTGGAGCGTCAGACCAACGCCACCTATACCAAAGATGATAAGAGTGTCAACAAGGCTATGCGAAACTCGTGGTTCAATTCCAATGGATATGATGAGATCGATGCAGCCTAAGTGTTGCATTCCAGCAAGCCACGGATCAACATCAGTAGAGCCTTCAGGTGGGCATCGCTGTTTATTAATTGGCCAAACTACGAATGCTTGAATTCTACTACAATATCCTCAAATCAGATAGACACCGACTGTATGTACATGGATCTATCCACTAAGACCATAGATAAAGCGGTACGCCTCGAGATGATGGAGGACTTCCAAACCCATTGTCAAATATGATTGCCCTGGAACACATAAAGCAACGGCCAACTGGTCTCTGCAAACTTGAGTTCGAACAATCGCGAGCGATAGCCGTATGATGCAAATGCTAATATGTAGACGATGGAGGCTGGAAAAAAAATAAAGCGTCCACCAAAGGAATGAGCAAGAAGCACAGTGATATCACATGGTGGTGATATGTCTCGACTCTCCAAGGTAGAACCGACAGTGCTCAAAACAGAGGCTTGCGAATGGTGGACGGCTGCATAAATGCTTACCTGCAAGACCAACTTGGACTTAACGCCTACTGTGACAAAAGTCAGTCCTGCATGGTGGCATTCACACAGAGCCATATACTAACCAATATCAAGCTAAAGATATTTGACATCCCCGACGAGCCATCATCTACGCACCCATTTCAAACGATGGTGCATGAATTGAGAAAAAGCAGTATGTAATACCTCCTCGATATCAGACACGTCGATGATGACCATCTGCCTGTGAGATATCTACAGATCGATCAACATATCATTGGCTACCGGAGCTGTAGATTGACGAAGAGTCGAAATGATATTACTACTCTAACGACTGTTTGGCGAGTTTATCGTGTATCCTTCAATATACCAATTCTAGAAACATCTCTAAATCATTACTACCATCTGGAATATCCATCTGCCACAATCGAATATAAACCTCCATCACCCACGCGGCGAGTGTCCAGATATCGAGCACACTTCCTCATATACGGTATTGGAACTGATGCCTCAGCCATGACAGGTATACTCTATTCTATGTATACTGCTATATTGAGGTATGACGTACGACCCCAGCAGCCGTGTGATAGGAAGGCGTGACACCTTGCCTCATATCCGAGCAAGGGCCTAGAGAGATGATATTAGATCTTTATAAACTTTCCTACTTATTTTACTTGACGAGTTCATGCAACCGGTTGAGTGTAAAGAGCAGAATATCCGTGCGGAGTTGTTTACCTTGAAGACATCCCCTCAGTGTGTTCAACTCTTTCTGATAGCTGGTGTAGGCTAATCGACAGACCTCTAGTTTCTTGGAATAATTCCTATTCATGGTCAGTGTGTGTAAATTCGCATCCAACCGCTCAAAACGAGTGCAATGGCATTTATACAGACCCACACAACGGCACCCACAACCTCAAATCCAACCGAGGTTATATGGAGCGCCAAGTCTTTGCGTCTATGGATCTAAAAAATTCATACAACAACAACATCGATGGTTGTTGGTGTAGTACCACTGGGTGAGCATACAAATATCAATAACAGACAGATCACCGTCGATGTGATTAAAATTGATTGCCGGAATCATCTCTATATACGAGGTTAGATAATCCACACCAATAGTCTAAGCGTAATTGGTATCATCGACCGCCTTGACTTGTATATTTTAACCTCCCATGCAACACCGCCAATTCTGCTAGAATTACGCGTTGAGACAGCACGCTTACTCACAGTGCCATCCAAAGTACGAAAAGCTTATCCAATTTTATATCGATAATATATTTTATATCGATATTCTTATGATTACGTTCCGTTGTGGACAATCTCGTTGTAACTGGGTCCGATTCCTCCAACAACTTATTGATATTCTGATCGTCACCTCTTATCAACTGTCTAATTTTCTCGCAAATTCTACCCTTAATGAGGCGAAGCTTTCAACAACTCGATGTCCCGCTTGATTCGCATCGAGTCGTCAAATTCTCTGTTCGTACCAAACTTGTTTACGGACATCATATAGTCACTATATACAGAGAATGTATAAGATGTATCTCATCCATTTCAATGACAGAAATCGAGGCGAGTCGAGAGACAATTTGCATTTCCTACTCTCCAATTGCCAGTATATCATGGTTGTATTTACGGGATATAAAAAGCAACATTTTTGTGTAACATGTTTATGAGGTGGATGGAGCCCGAGTCGATCATCCAAACTATCAATTCCGAGCAAGGAAAAAATCAATTGTTACAAGATTTTACGATTTCTTGGAGATTGAGGGAGTGGATTCGTAGTTCCGAATACCCGACCTGGAAGAGGTGATACCCATCGAAAAACTCGACGGCGATACGAGCAAGACCGTGGTTTTTGAAAATATCAAAATAAACAGCAGGCATATGGAAACCACCAAGGAGTACTTTCACTGTCCAGAAATCGCAACTGCAATTGCATCTATCCCACTCAGAGATACTACGACGTTCCTAAATACATCCTTCGAAATAGCAAAACCCCCTTTTCTTCCATGGTCTGGACAACAAAGATATTCGACAGATAGCAGACGATCACAGCAACGCTATAAGCAATGAAGAGTTTGTCGATATCTACAGGACATCATGCAAACCCTACTCATTTATGCTTCTCGACAAGACAAGCAATCATATACCTGAGATGTATCTTTGTGGATTTAATAAATTCTATGTATCAGAACATAGTTGCTATAACTAGTTACGGTAACTACAATAACATTCTTATGTAACCTTATAGTGGACTAAAGCATTCGCGCAAGTAAAGAGCTTGTAAGGTCGCGAAACTGTGTAGATCTATATATAGAACCATGGGGTCGTACTGTGTGAGGTGTAAAAAAACTTCGACAGCGAATCCAACTCCTATGTGGACAAAGAACAAAGAATAAAGATCAGATCGACGTGCTCAGTGTATGAAACAACAAAAACAGAACTTACGTCGAGAAAACAAATCGAGGGTGCTTGATTGGGTAGAATTATAGCTGGTATACAACTTATCGCACCGTTACTCAAAGGGATATTTGGTAGTGGAGCTGGAAAGGGGTTGCGTGCCCCCGGCACGAGTGGGGTATTAAAATTATTGTGGACTGACTAACTAGCTGAAGAACTCCATAAACATGCGAAACGGCGGTTTCCAACGAAATGTGTCAGGGTGGGAACTGTAGACGACAAGTGTTCCGCAGAGCTCTTCCACATTCAGTGTTTCTTAAAATATAACGACGGAATCAAGCATCTTCTCAACGTCATCGACGTGTTCAGCAGTTTAGCGTGCTCTATTCCGTTGATAGTGAAAACAGGCAAAATTATATTTCTTGCTTTCGACACGATACCAAAAACCCAGTAGGTTGTGGGTAGATCGAGGTGTTTATTTTACAATAGGACTGTGAATCGCTGGCTAGAAGACAACGACATCGAGAAATATTCTACATACAATAAAGACATAGCGGTGGTGGTGAAAAGATTTAATTAAACCCTAAAAATGAATGTGGCAATAGATGTCGGCCAACAAAACCTATAGGTACATAGACGTCTTGCAAATATTGTTGAAGAAACATAACATATCGTATCACAGGTCTATACGAATGACCCCCACCTATGCCAGCGAAAAAAGAAACAAACTAAAAGGTTGGAATCATCTGTATAATGACACAGTCGACTACCACAAACTCGTTGCCACATTGAAAGTGGGTGATCGTGTTCGAATGAAAAGGAAAATTCACCTTGAAAAGGGATCCACTCTCAACTGGACCAAGAAAGTTTTGGAAATTGCCGACGTACAGAATACCAACCCGGTGGCCTATTAAGGTAAAAGATTTGAATTGTGAGCCTGCCAACGGATAATTCCAAGAGGCAAAGCTACAGGAGACGACATAGGATGTGTTAAGTATTGCGAAGATGATACGGAGTAAGCGAAAGCGAGCGATTGCTAAATGGAAAGGATATTCCAATATAATCAACAGTTGAGTGGACAAAATCACCACCATTCGATAAAATCTACGATGGTCTTCCATATTTGCTCATATTGAAATAGAGTTCTCTCTTTGATAAACTCACATCGTTGCATAGAAGACTCATGCATATGACTATCTTGGACAAAATGAAATCCAATTCCATCAGTATTCTTTGGTAGAGACCATACTATATTCTATCTACCAGTCGGGTTTACCAGTTTCTTCTAATCCTCTGTGAGATCGAATTGTCCCAATTGTTTCCTGATGTGGTATTTAATGTTGTATTTGAATTGAGGGACATATTGAGCGTGTGGCCCAGCTAGCGGTTGTTCTACTTATTGGAAAAAATCACAGCTCATGCATAGATGTTTATACTCGCGCACCTTTATAAATTTACCACCATATGCACATGTTTAGGAATGGGATCAATACATTTTAACTTCGGAGGAGAGTGGAAAGCGCACTACAAGCATCGCTCGTTGTAGTAAATAGTAGTCCTACAGTTGGGACACTGAATAACCTCCTACGTTGTGCGGCAGGCACCGACACCGTACCAATCGTCTGCTTTGTAAGTGCATAACATCTTAATATCATATAGAATATATTTCTCTAATGGGGCGTACCATTTTTATGTAAACTTTTGCATCTGGAGCATCTCGAACATCTGTTGCGTTTGAACGAGGAGGGGCACCTTAGTTTGGTGGCTCTGCTAAAGGCTTTGCATGTCTTGAACCCACCAAATCGAAGAGCTAAGCCATCTCTTACAACTACAGTCCCTAAGGTCTCGGGCACAAGGCGCTCGACTCGGCATTGTGTGTTCTGACACTTTCCTGCGAGGACATAAATGCAGAAAAGACCGTAGAATCATATGATAAGCCCTGGTGTGAGCCACTGCCACAAACTCCAAATCCAAGACAAATAATATCCGCTTTGTACGGGTGGTTGTGATGCTAGTAAGTCTGTTGTTATATAGAAAACCAGTGACGACATAGGCGTGCACCCCAAAATTGACCGCATATTTGCACAACAAAATTGGCCCTTATTTGCACTGTCAATCGGAGTCAAAATGGGCCCAGATATAACACATTAGTGGGATTTCTTATTGTCCCCTTCTTCGGCACACAGCTCGGGCCATTTGATGTTGGTTGCACCTTACTTTTGTGGCCTAGAGTCACCATCACAAGGTGTCCATGTATAGTGGCGTGAGCCATGACAGTATCGAGGTCTTCAGCACATTAATCGTGGCACAAACGCAGTATAAATTCGTGACCATTGCTTGCAGCACACAGCATAGTTGGTTCGATGGCGGTGGCCTTCAAATCACGACATAGTCGCATGACAGATTCACGACCTTCTTTTGAAGCAAACGTCATAGCCAGGTCGATTTCTTAGACACTCCAATTGTAACACAGGCAAACTGTGGATTCGTGACCACAAGTCGTAGCCAATGCCATAGCCGTGTTGACATCAGTGACTCCCCACTCACGGAATAGTCACATCGCATTTTCACAACCACTGTTTGCTGGCCATGGCCAGACCATGAGTTGCTCAAAATCGGTGACTCTGAATCGCGAAACAGCCGCATAATGGTTTTGTGACCACTATTTGCGGCCCATAACATTTCCAAGTCGAACTTGGAGTCTCTCAATTCTCCATATAAACGGACGACTTCCTGGTAACCACCTTCTGCAGCCCACTCCATAGCTTTGCCTAGATCGACATTGTCATAGTCGTGGCACATTTGCACAATGTGATATTCATAGGAACCCGTATTTATAGCCTTTTTGATATGAGTTACCTTTAGTTGTAGAGCTAAATATAACATAACAATAGGACGACAAGTGTCAGCCATGGTTATAATTTGACTAGGAGAAATTCTACGCCCAACTACACTGACGTCTCTTCCACTGGGGTGTATTCGACAACCCAACCAATAAACGCGTGCAGTTTGTTGAGTACACACAGGATATTCAGCGAGAGTTGCAACATAGTGACGCACCGCTTGAGCAGCGGCAAGAAATTTCAATAAAATAGCTATATATTATATATGTATATCTCTAATAGATCGCCCTAATTGATAAAAAACCGTACGATATATCCTATTTTAAGAAGCTCTATTAGAGAAACGAACAGTATTTTAGATATACTGTCTTCATAGGGAGGATAGCAGTATTCATAAATTCGTCGAACGACATGGTTCTCTCAGACAACACACAGAAGAATGACATCGATTGCAACGTCATACTGTTGGAGGGTCTGAAATACCTGCTTTATTGGATTGCAATTCCCATTGTTCCTTTCGGCAATTGCCAGTAGATAAGAGTGGTGTCGAGGCGAGATTCCCGGTGGGCATTGACTGTTTGTGCAGGACGGTCTTCGAACAAGTATCTGAGCGATTAGTCAAAATATATTGTGGAAACACCTGCATGTGTGGAAAAATATATACCTGAGCAGGAAATGTAGGAAATAGACCAGACGGATATTGTGTTGTATTGTCCACCAAACGTAGTAAATACAAGAGGCATATTCCTACCAAACGAGAAGATGGTTTGACCTATAGTATGGCCAAGAGTGTACACAAGGGCTTTTCAACCAAGGTCTCCAGAGATATTGTATTACTCGAGTACAATGCTCCGTAACTACGATACCCAAATGGTCATATACCTAGATAATACTTACCCAAAATTAAGATGGGACTGGATCTATCTCCATTTCTGGCTTCGGTCTGTTCGTAACGTTTGTATATCGTCTCTGTAACTTAAAACAACTAGGACCTACACCGAACTACAATAAATCATACCAAAAAGATCCAAACCATACTTGTCTCTCTACTTTGCGTTGGGGTTGTATAGTTTTACTAGCGAATAATTATAACGGAACCGATACTGGGGTCTCCTTACACTCACCGGTGATCAGACCTATAAACTTTGCGACGCACCCAATGATGTGCTTATATGCAATTATAGAAGCTATCGCTAGCGGTACTCGTCGCGTTAAGTATCTAGAACCTTGCTTTGCTAATGGAAAAAGAAGTAACACAAGATCGCTCGAGAAGATCCTAGATATAAATCTTTGGCCAAGGATGATCGTATAGTAGGATATGTACGTTAGAAAGCTTTGGAGGTCAACTGGATAACAATAGAACGCAAAAGAGATTTTCTACGAGATAGTAGACAGAAAATATAGAAACTGTGGAAAACGTTGCATACAAATCATAATCTACTTAAGAACCTCCACGACATGTATAAAACATGCGTTGGGTTGGATGAAAAATGTCCACCACCGATACATGCCAAGATCAGTTATCAGACAGCAACTGGTTACTTTCTGGTAAACATGAATCATAGCGGCCAGGGTAGCGAACTATCACTCTTTTCTTTCGGCATTACACATTTTGCGAAGATAGTCTACTCCGCTTTAGTAAGACTCTTAGAGACTTGAAACAGCAAATGCGCTGGGGCACTTCAAATTATACATATGTAGAATTTGGTTTCAACCAAACACAAATCAAACATTTTGGCATGCACCAAATCTTTTAATGCCTTCTATGATTATACGTCAATGACCGTACTACTTAATATAATGTAAGCAAGTCCTAGTATCTAACCAACAAATACACAAGTTACAGGTAAGAATTGAAAGGGCTCACGTTCTCTCTGACTGATGTTTCAAGCATTGCCCAAGACTCCGCATTGAATAGATATATACCATCACTGTATACATCTCTGAACGTGACAGCATAGCGAGCTGCAAGAGATGATTTGCCAATACCTCCATGACCACGAATCACCTAAACGAAAGAATATTTTGTTACGATTGCAGGTACGATAGACCTATATACTGTAGTAATGATTGCATTACCAGCAAACCGAATTTAACTGCAAGCGATAAACAAGAGAAACGATTATCATCTCCTAACAAATTTCGTCTCATTTCATTAAGTTCTTTTGCACGACCATAGAATCTCTTGTCATCACGAAGATTGCGAGGAAAGATTGACTCTGCAAATGGATATAACCCACAAACATGTTCAAGTAAACGACTTGTATTTGCACTTACGGTCTCTCTCTTGTTTTACACTTTCTTTGGATACCTCTAACTCGGCGACTTTACATCTCACGTCATCCAAACTGATTCTTCTTCCACATGCACAATACCAATCATGTAACATTTTGATTGCTTTCTCTCTTGTTGTAGGAATGTCTCTTTCAATGCAATCCAAATGTTGTGAATTCAATCCGAGATGTTGACCTAACTTTCGCCAGTTACTGCCCACTAATTTAGCCAACTCAAACAACTCATATTCAACGGACACTAATAAAAAAACAATACAAAAATGATCATCTCCTTTCTAATTAAAATATTAAATAAAATTCAACTAACCATCTTCATTTGATCTGTATTCTCGACCAACTCTCTCCACCACCTCTTCTCCAAAGATCTCCTCTGCATGCAGTCGGCATTCTGCATTCAGCAAAGTCTCGCAAAGCAGCCTAATACTGGCTTGTCTGCCATGTTCTTTACGCCATCTTTCTAACATCACTGCTGACTGATCAGACAAACTGTGCCGATATTCATATTCAATGTCATCGATATCATAGGATTGGAATGAAGGAGGCCGAAGGCAGCGAGCTACGTCTTTCCATTTTGGTTTAATTCGTCTGGACAAATGTCTTAACTGATCGTTGCTCGGACATTCATCAATATCTGCAGCAATGACGAACGTCATTAAATCAACAAGGCAAAGGCGGTAAACCATGACAAACCTGTTGAAGACTGCACAAGTACTATTTCTTCATTCTCCCTCTCACTACAAAAATTAAAATAAAATTAGAATAGATTAGAATTGACTATTTCTTGCAGCCTATCCATCAAACAGCGACTAGCCAACGCAGTCCGACTAATGTCTAACTACACGACAGTTGAAAAATTCTACTTTGGCAAGTGCAAAGCTTAGCGACAATGTTTGCAAGTAGACTTGTTATTGTGAGACATTCATCGTATAATTGGTATAACAAATAGTACTTATATTCTAGTACAATTATTGTTTTAAAACAAGTCGTGTTTCCATTCAACCTTAACCCTAGGTTCTAAAACAAGTCGTCTTTCCATGCATCAAACACTAAGACACCTATTCACACAATTTTGCTAAATAAACGCTCTTGTGCAAAACAGAGTACTAATATAAACGTAATATTAATATATAGTCTTACTCGCGCATTTCACAAGCATTTTGGACTTCAAACGTTTCATCTAAGCACAGAATAAACCACATCTAAAAATAGAAAATCAATATATTTTAAATCGAAATTTTTTGTCCTCACCGTATGAGTGTTGCTGTTTTGAGAGATCGCTTGCTGATTTCCAGGTTGTGTTTTCCAACTGTTCAAACGTCTGCCTAAAAGCATCAATATCTCTTTTCATCAGATTAGAGTTTTTCCTTGTCATAATGTTATGATTCAGTGAAGTGCTCCTTCTAGCTACTCGACTCATTGCAGATGTGACAAAGGAACAGCGTTGCAACTGTGAATGCCTGACTTTAGCCTTCACGTATCTGCTGAACCTATTTCGTTTCAAAACTGCTGCAGATTGAAAGACATCATCTGCTTGTTCCTTTGGTAATTCGTAAGCAATATTTCCTTTCTTCTCTAAGCCGTGAACACTTGCCAATTTCATCATACTTTGTAACAAACCGATGATGTTCAGTCTTATTTGTTCTTGGTCCGTCATGCTCACGACCTCGTCTCCTGAGATCAAAAATTTCTTGCCTATTAAGTTTGATACAGCTCGAATGATTGCAGAACTATTTGCCAGCTGTTGTCGTGCGTCAATCCTTTCCTTACAGTTCTCTTCAATTACTGTGCTTGCAGGTTCTTCTAGCAACACTCTAGCAACATTCTTTGGCAATAGAGAAAGACCTAAAAATTATTGCAAACAAACTAAACTTAAAATTCACATCAAGGTATTTAGTAGGATGCATAATTAAGACCACACCAGCATCCAATCTTTCTATAAACGTCTTCATCTTTTCCACAGTATTTTGATCATCATCCAGTGCAATCAGTTGCCTCAAATTTTTTGAAAACTTGTTACTGTCACATTTTATTTCTTCTTGCTTCTTGGTGCTCACACTCCTTCCTGACATCACAAATAACTTCTTGTCCATCAATTTCATTACAGCTGTAATGACAGTAGAGCTATGCAACAGCTGCTGTCTTGCTGATATTCTCTTCTCTGCCATCTTGCATACAACTTTGGTTGCAATTTGCATTCCAGAGACTTCAGTAGCTTTCTCAGATACTGAAGTATGGCAATCTAGAACACACCCATTATTTGGAAATTCCTATTTGTCAGTGAAACGTGAAATTTTGCATCCAAATCAACTTCAAACATATAAAATTAAAGTCTGACAATGCAAATCATATTTATTTGTCTAGAAACAATTTCAATACACGTGCAAACATTGTTAGAGCGTAAAGTAACTGTTAGCACCTATAGAGTAAATACCAATATGTTACAAAATCTTAAACGTGCAAAAGCATGAAATAGAACAAAGCAGTTTCATTTATTCAATCTAAATAAGCTAGTTCTAAATAGCTTTCAGAACAATAAACTTACTATTCATGTGTTCTTCTTCTTGTCTATTGCAAACGGGAACAGGCTGCCTGGTCAAAATCCGTATTTCACTAACCATGTGAGTCAATGTTTCAGTCATTTTGAGCATCTTTCTGTGTTCATTCTCTTTTTCTGTCGCCAGTATGTGCCTCCCTAGAATCGAATTTACTGCGGACGCCAACTTCATACATAATTGCAACTCTTCCTTGTCATCATCAACAACAACATCAATAACACTGTTGTGACTGGTTAGAGCAACAGCTTGAGTGCCAACACACAAAGAGCTCCCATGTAACACGTTGCTGATTGCTAAGAAAGTGAATAAGATATTAGCTTTCAGTTACAAATATGGAACATATACAATTGAGGAGGAAAGAGTGATTCTCTAACAAGCTAGTATAGGACAAATACAATAATATCACAAGCTGCATGGTTATACATATTCTAATTAAACATATTTACCTTCACATCTATAATCCTAACCTTCACAACCCTACCCCTAACCCATGCCTTCATAACTTTAGCATTAGCCCTAGCTTACAACTTTAGCTCTAACCCATAGCAAATTTAGCCTAAACTCTCACATCTCTAGCCATAAACCTCACAACTGTAGTCAGAACCGTTACAACTCTAACACCCGCCTTCACAACTCTACCGCAAACCTACACTACTCTAATACAAAGCCTTACAACTAAGCCCTAACACTCACAACTTTAGCCCTAACCCTTAAAACCTTAGCTCCTACACTCACCAATTTAGATGGAGTTTAATGAACCAGTTAAACGTAGTTCAATTCGTCTGGAAATACGCTGCTGAGCGCACGAGCATGGCGGACTCACGAGGGTCTTGCGATGAACGGAGCATGCACATCGCCGGCGACTATCCCGCCCGCCACAGCGCAGCAAGCGTCCCAGCTAGAGAGCATGTGATTCGTTTTGTTTCGTTGATAGCAGACAGTGAGCAGTCAAAAGGGAGAATATAAGCACAGCAAGTCCGCACTCGCAACGGAGACAGACAGGGCCGCTGGATTCAGCACTGGCAGACCGCCTGCTCAAGAGACAGCAAGTAGATGACTCGGCTTTTTCCGCGGTTGCGAATTATCACGATTCCGCGTGCTGTTTTGGCCTTCAGGGTGTTTTCGCGCTTTTGGGTGCAACATTGTCACATATATCCGGGAAAGAGGATATTGCTCGCGAGCGGGTGGCACACTGCGCGCGACAGGCGTACCTGGTGGTAGCGAAGATATTTGTCGCAGCAGTTGTATCGTATAAGGCGTATGAGTAGCTAGCAGGTTGCAATGAGAAAGGGGTAGCTGCTGTGGGCGTTGGCATGTCAAGTGTGGCGCTGATGCAAACAAGCACATTGCGATCAGGATGAGCAGAGAGACTTTCTACAAACGAGTGGGGCAGTCCATCTCGGGCACAGAGAGACGTTTAGCAGCATGACCGGTAGTGGTTGCGGGCACCGTATCGTTACGGTGAGGCGCAGTGTCGGTGGCATTGCAGTGAGAAGGCTGAGCAGAGAGACACGCTGCCAGCAACTGGGGCAGTCCGTCTGCTTATGCAGCTGGAGCTGGAGTACATAAAGACCTGTGGCGGTACGACCGGCAGCGGTTGCGGTCACCGTCACGTCAAAATGGAGAGCAGTGGTGGCTTGAACACTGATGGAATGTTGGCCGTTGTAAGAAGCAGCAGTCGCGGTCACCGTCTCGGCAAGGTAAGTAACAGAGCAGGGGAAATGGCGGTAAGCAGTAACTCAAGTGGTGCCCGTTGCGGATGCCTACGGATCGCGTCGGGACGGGGTAGCATTGTTAATATTGTTGGTGAGGTGTAACCGCATCCAGGTAGTACGTCTATGATAACAACAGTCAGGCAGTCTTGCTGTCGTGCAGCACGAACAGTAGCAATGGTGTGCATAGTCTTGTCACGAGAAACTGCAGGACCGGTAAGAGAGACTGGACAACGGTGGTCTAGTGCAAGGGCGCAGTCTGGGTTTAGAGTCAGGTTTGCAAGGCACGAACGGTTTAAGCGGTTTAGTTCGGCAGAGTTAGGCATAATGTCAGAAGCAGAAACAGTGTCCCACGTACAGTTGCCCGCTGGCAACGAACCTGCTCAGGATGGTGGGTAAGAGTATGTGCATGCTCAGTTGCGCTCTTGCCTTTTACACGTTCTGGCTTACGTCTCGAAAGTGTTTTTCTCGGTTTATGCAAGACCAACAGCAACAGCCAGCAAGTGGGACCCCCGTAGATACGCGGGCGGTGGTGTCTCTTTAACAGCTCCAAGAAATGATGAAGCGGACCGCCGGGAGGGCAGTCGACGGATTCTCGCAGCGGTCGAGGGCCAGCAGTTTGGCAACAGGTCCAGACGGCATTGCTCTAGATTTCGCAGAAAGGCTTGTGCTGTACGCGTGGAGCATGAGTGGCTATTTGCTCGCGGTGTCGTGGATGCGTTGGAGGTCTATGTAGCGGTGTTCATTCGGTTTGCACGTCTACTTGCACGCAGGAAGCGGTCACTGCCGTGCACGGTAAGAGCATGTGATCACGGACATTTTATCTGGGGACAGGCTAGGGCCGGGAGATAGTGAGGGGTATCCGGGAACAGGCGAGGGCTTGAGCGCGAGTATCTATAAAAAAACAGGTTCCGTTCGTACACCGTATGTAGTAAATCGAGCTCCGCACAGCAAACAGGGTAAAGTAGCTGGGCTGGTAGCTTTTGCGAAACCAGAGGCAGACGGGGGCGCAGAGCCAACATGAGTCAGCAAAAAGGGAAAACGCATACGTAGAGATGGCAACGCCGCTGGTAGCTGTTACGGGCCGTCGGCCGATAGGTAGGTGCCAGTAGGCGGCAGCGCATAAGCAGGGAAGCACATTCATGCATATGGCGAGTTTACAGACAGGCAGGTTGTACGTAAGGCTTAATGACCAACGAGAAATGCAAATTCATGACGACTGTAATGACGGTTATGCCATACTGCGGACCCAACGGCGGATGCTAAGCGCGGGAACAGTGACGGTTAGCGAATAGGCCAGGCGGGAAACCTCGTCACCGTCTGCAGAGGGTCGATGCGAGACCAGGCGGCGATTGTGCCAGTGGCGGCGCGGTCTATGGATCAAAGGTGGGTGTTCACATTGAGCACAGTCGCGCGAGGGTGGCGTAGAAGACACGCGTTGCACGAATGGCTATTAGCACGCGGAGCACACTTCATTGGCTTGCGGGTGTCAAGACTGGTCTGTGTGCGTTGCTAGCGGCGACGGCGATAGCTCACATACAACTGCTCAAAGACGAGGTGGAGGAGCAGCCGCGTCCGGTCGTTGGAGAGACGGTGGTACCTCGTCGGGAGCGAAGTTCATTCTAAGGGAGTTGTTGTTGTTTTCGCCTATATTTGAGAAATGGTTGATGCAAACCCAACCGGGAGAGTGTGTGGAAATGGCAGATGTGCTGCCAGACAGATTCGAGTCGTAACAGCTCGAGGATGGTGCTCTGCGTGAGATGTGCGCGTGTGGTGGAACTTGGGCCCGCCACGGTTTACTACTTTGCTGCATCCACTGCCTTAAACGTTGAAAAGCATCCCACCGTGGGGAAAAAACCTGTTCGCATACATGCGGCTGGTCGTAACAATTGCAGCTGGCTGGTCGACACCAGATTTACGAGATACGTGCGGGAGAAACCTTTTCCATGTATAAATATTCGTCGGGCTTTGTTGGACAGCTGTTGCGGGCTGGGGCTCTGTCGTGTGGACTGTGCATAGAAACTGACCATGCAACCGCAGCGTGCGCTTTGTCGATGCGGCGCTGCGTTCGAGATCGCACGTCGCTCTTACTCCGGTGAGTTTCTCACCGTACCCTGAGGCGGTGCCCAGGCGGTGTGTCGGTTGCAGCGGAGTGCCGCTGTGTCCTTGGTAAAACCTGTGATTGTGTAATGAAGCACCATCGTGTAATTGCAAGCACGAGTGTAGCACATGCGGAGTTCGCAGCTGCGGGATCAGTGGCTGCGCGGGAGGGGCGCGGCTACTACGATAAAAAGTGTGTTCAAAGTCACAGACGGGAGGGTAGACAAATAGCGGCCTGTGGTGGTGGCTGGTGGCGTTTGTGGCTGAATTGGCGCCGAGTGGTTGCGGTGCGTTTGCGTGGGGGGAGCACTCGTTGCTCCAGACTGTCGGTGGTCGGCCGCCTTCATCCGTCGATAGCAACGGAGTTGGATGCGTCCGGCTCGTGAAGCCGCTAGTCAGTGCAGGACAATTCATGAGTTTAGCAGAATTGCATGGCTCACATCGTGGGTTGGAGTTCTCATTGCGCCCCGGGAGATGTTATTAGGAGTTGACCGTGGCTGTTTCTTTGGAGCAGGCTGCGCGGCCGTTTACGTTTAGTTTAAGTCGGACGGCGCCGCGGTCGTTGCGGCGCGCAGTCCATGCGTGGCGCAGAACGCAGTCGCGGACGTGGTGTCGCGAAACCTGGTGGACTGGTCATTGTTTGTTTGGTTCAGTTCTTGACCCGGTTCCTCGTCCAGTGACACCAGTCGTGGCGGCGTTGATTTGCGACACCGACATCGACTGGACGTCGGACTGCTGACACGATCGGTTTATTGCTTGTTTGGCTCTAGGGTAGCCCCGCTGACATTGCGTGCATACCAGTCAGGGTACTCACAGCATCAACAGTCCTGACAGAAAACCGGTGTCGCGCCAATCTGAATCTCGACATCCAGAAGGAATCTACGCCTGTTAGTGGTGTTCCTAGCGGACGAGAGTATCGCGCACTTTAACCGAAACAATGCTCTGTAAGCGGTGCTCCTTGACCGCATTCGGCACGGTTTAGGAAATCTCTCTTGCAGTCCTTGCCCGTGTTCGTGTACTGGTCTTACGAGGCGTTACGCGGTCGACAACAGGTCCCAAATGGCGGTAGCGATTACCAATCACTCCAGGTGTGTGCTGCTGACAATAACGGACTAATGGGCGCCAAGACCGGAGCAGTTTGGCGTATTGATTCTTTAGGTTGATGTTGTTTGTCTCTTTTTGGTTTTCTGCAAGCGGGCAAAGTTCCAGTACCGTACAGCACGTACTGGACGTTGAATCATCGGTTTAATCGACAGTAAGTTATGCTGCAGTGGAATCCCTCTCGAATCCCCTCCTTCATGACATTTAGACTCATGCGGTCAGAAAGATTGACCAGTTCCGGCAGGGTGTGGATATTCATCTCGTGAGAACGGGTACCGCATTATGTCCTATTACACTGATGCTAGTATACCTCGCCCGGCGAGGTTGAGAGGCAGGCCCGTTGGTTCTGTGCTCTGATGATAGGCTTCTATCTAAGTAGCGACTTGTCAAAAATATTGCTGACGGCACTAAAAGCTGGGGTTTGTGTCCGGTAACTCGAGGCAAAGCTTTAGGATTGCAGCCGCAGCAACACCTGCAGAACTGACTCCACGATTCAGACTTTGGCGAGGTGGAGGAGCGAGGTTTGCGAGCACTACGTAAAACTTGTCGCCAAGATTCTAGCGGCATACTCTAAATCGTTAGTAGCTTCTCGCCAGAGAGACGGGGCGATGACAAGTTTGCCAAATACACGACAGTAGCACGCGTGCTTTCTACCAGGCGACTAATTGTACAGTGTACTTGCGTGCATGGTTGCTTTCGTACGAGCGTGCTGTAACAGCATGCTCACTAGACAGTGACAAGGCACTCACCCCTGGCAACTAAGCGGTGGCACGTAGCTAAATGAGTCCTGGAGAGGTAGGTCTTGGAGAAGTGGGTGCGGCTTGGGTGCGAAGTTTCCTCGCCGTTGGGCGTGTTCGCCTTCCTTGTGGGCCGGAGTTCGGTTTGAAGTCCCAAATCCGCGCCAGACTTTGGTTCTCCTGTACCATGGGCTAGGCCGGGCTCCGCCCACTCTCCACTACTACGCCTTCATTATGCAGGCTGGCTCAGGTAAGCGGTCGCGTCAAGTCGGCTAATGAGCGTCATCACTGCAAAACTGACGGAGGAAAATATTCAAATGGAGTTTAATAAACCAGTTAAACGTACTTGAATTCGTCTGGAGATGCGCTGCTCGGCGCACGAGCACGGCGAACTCACAAAGGTCTTGCGATGAACACAGCATGCGGATCGCCAGCGACTATCTCGCCCGCCACAGCGCAGCCAGCGTCTCAGAGTGCGTGTGCTTCGTTTCCCACCCTCCCATCCCGATGTCTAATGAGCTTGTCCTTGGGTGGCTTTTGTTCCACATACCCATCATTTCACAAAAGTCTCCGTGGTTATCCATGTGAAAGGCGAATTGGGCCGGAATCCGGTCTGAAGTCCCGGATTCGTGCCGGACGTCGGTTCTCCTGGATCATAGGCTAGGCCGGGCTACACCCACTCTCCAAGTACAAGTCTTCATTATGCAGGCTGGCTCAGGTAAGTGGTCGCGTCAAGTTGGCAAATGAACATCATTACTGGAAAACTGACGGAGATAACAATTCAACCTAACACTTACAACTTTAGCCCCAACCCTCACAACTGTAACCCTAACCTTTAAGATTCTAGCCCAACCCTCACAAATTTAGATCTAAACCTTGACAACTTTAGCCCTAGCCCTCATAACTTTAGCCCTAACCCTCACAACTCTAGTCTAAAACTTACAGCTTTAACCTTAACCGTTACAATTTTAGCCTCAATTCTCACAACTCTAACACTAACCCTTATGACTTTGACCCCAACTCACACAAATCTAACCATAACCTTCCCTAACCCTCACAAATCTAACCATAAGCTTCACAACTTTAGCCTTAAGACTTCTGAGGATTAGGGCTATAATTGACTATAGTTCTGAAACATAATCATTTAGCACTCGCGCTAATAGTCACTCGCGTTAATATTGAAAGTGACGCCACATCTGGGCAACCCGAAACCATACTTGTTGACTCCTTACCTTCGTCGGATCCTCAGCGACTTATTCTTTATCACCAAGTAACTTCGTAGCCACATACCTTCATGGAGCAAACTTGTCAGACTCGCCGAAAGAAAACCTCTTGCCCCAGCGCAAGGTTCTCAAACCCTAGATGCGCATACGTTAACCGTACCGTGCTGCAGCAAACGTTCATAAGTCAATCGCTTCTGATGCTGACGCTTGTAATTGCTACAATCATGAATGACTGCTACACGCCTGCAGCGCAAATTAAGTTTGGTACTCCGTCCGTAGCTTCAGCGCGCGTTAGCAGCACAGTTAGCGTGCACGACTTCGGGTGTCAACTCTGTTAACGTTGTTATGTCAAAATGAATTGCTTAGTGTTTTAATTATAGCTTGGTCAGAGCACGATGCTTCCATCCAATTGTAGTAGAGTAACTGCAATTTGCAAAACTCACTGTCCGTATAATACTACTCGACTTAAAAATTACAATGTCAATTAGAAAGACGAAGGTCTTTTTTACTTTTGTAAATGTATGAGCAATCACCAATTGGAACGTGCAATCTTAAATGCTAAAATAAATTCAAAATAAATTCCGTAAAACTATCCAACGATTTCAGTGTCCTCGTGTTTGTAATAAATATCACATCATTCAACTTGATTTTAATAAAGTGTATCTACACAATGAATGTAATACAAAGTAGAGTGCAGTCCAATTGCTAATAAGTAATGCATTAAAATTACTACGAAAACAAATCAATTAAAATCTTATGTTAATGACCTAAAAATTCTCCATAAAACTAAACCTCCTATTCCCGTTACGTGAGAACACTCACTTTTAGTCAATGTGGCAGGCTTACCTTTGTTACATCTCTCAAGATGCAGCAAACATTCGACATCTGCATTCTGCCTTCTGAGATATTTCATCTCTGCGAAGTTTTGGCTAAACGTTTCAGCTTCTACCATGAAATTTTGTGCTCGTCTTTGTACTTGAGGCAGCTGCATTTGTCTCATCATATGACTGATGCCAGTAAGTAAACATCTGCTGATTTTCAGTTGTTTTTCAGCTACATACTTCCTGTACCTCTTCATACGTTCAGACATCAATCTAAATGCAAATACTAAATATCACTACCTAAATGAACAAACACTACAGTGCAAAACGACTGCGTACCATTGCTATACAGTTTGATTCACAGCTACCATATTAAACATACGGGACCTTTATTTGATAACGTGTTACGCGGTTGTCTTGCATGTCGACGTACGTCACGTGATGGTACTACAGTATCTATATATTTAATGGCGTTCCACGCATCGGTAATGATACCACTGTTAGAATTTTTTGAGACTGTTGTAAAATATATATTAATTTATATACAGTGCTACTGTACAAGCACTTCTACTATGCCTGTAATTTGACTCAAAACATAAAAATCTTTCATCTGAATATACGTGTTTTCAATTCAATATTTTCTAACTTAATTATTCATATATGTTTGATCTATTTCTTTGAATCCTGTCCATGCCTAACTACTATAAGCTATGAGGCAGACACAACTTGTGCGCGACGTTTGCTCCACCATGGCGCATAGGTAAGATTCCTCAAAGTTAGAAACAGAAATCGTGGACACGCATGGAATGACGAGTAGAGCCATAAATAATCAAACTTAGTACGTTTACAAATACTGACGTAGTCATTTATTCTCTACGTACGTGTATTTGCCTACAAGTATGACAAACGACAATAATAGACATCCAGTCTATGACATCGGCATCCCGCCCACGTAATACTATCACATTCTCAGTCACTTTCGCTTTCTCAATCACTTTCGATCTACTAGCGAGTTTGCATGATAACCACAAAAATTATTTCATTGCTACGACTAGCAACAACATTGAAGTTGACAAAGCCACTCATAGTCTGTGGTTTCCAAAACAATTAATTATTAAATAATAAATTCTCAAATTGCTTGCTACATGCTTGCATGCATTCATGCAATCTACAGTACGTATGGTCAAACTACAAAAAAAACACAGAACACATGCCAAGAGCAAGTATACACCGACAAAAAGGTGTTCACAAAATCGTCTAGGAATGACTGCATCCTGAAAGTAATGTACACATTTGTAGCCTAATTCTATTGTAATTTCTCTACTATTCGGTGGCTCTTACCAAAGTCTCTCACAGCAGGCGAGGAAACGAACCGTAATAATGATCCAATACACTTCAGTCTGCACAACTAACTGCACAAGTTAGTTTCAAGAGGCGCGAGCAATGCAGGGCAGTCTCCTTTAGCGTGCTTTCGATCAAGGTAAAGTCCCCAAGCGTTGGCTGCCCCTCAATTGTGTTTGACTGTCAACGGTATCGCCCCAAACAAGTACACACAAAAGCGATCAAACAAACTTGCATTAGCAAGGGCAATGTCTCACCTTCTTTGATTTTCAGCTGGACCCAAGCGAATAGAACACGTGCGCACTTACTTCGCGTACAATATGTCGCGTGCAGTACGAACTATGCCACGTGAACAGTATATAGACTACGGTGGTCGGTTCGTGCCACCTGAGCTGCCAAATGGAACGTAAACGTACGTCAGGGAAACGTCTTTGACGTCAGAGAAACGCTGGTCCTACTGTACGAGGCTAGCGGCGCTGTTTCTGATCGTTTGTACAGGTCAATGCACACGTTACAACCGCGATTTTGACATAAACGAAGTTCTGTCTCTTTGCGCACCTTTCAAGCAGCAACCTGCACTGATGTATTCAAAGGGGCGCCAGTTTTCGACGTCGTCTGCGCAACGATTTTCTAGGCACAAATCGACTTCAAATAAATTGGATGACAGGTAACGTGATTTATAATTACTATACTTTGTGGTTAAACATGAATTTTTAACTTTTTTGAAATTTGGTACATCGATCTACACACATTACCTGCCAATATTTACACTATTGCATGCACTGCATACATCAAATTGTGTACTATGTTTTCCAAATTTATCTGCTGTTCACAATTAAATATTATGCAATTAATAATACAATTACAAAAGTGCAAATTACTGCGGCATTTAATTAATTAATTCTATTTCACAACTACTACTAGCTACTACTATGTTAAATTTATTAACAGATAACACTAGACAATTAAAATGACAGCATATGATGTGTACGCAATATTCATTAATTAAGCATAATCTAGTTGGTATAAACACATGCATGAAATAATCTCTACACATTTCAATATTCATTACAAATCCTAGAGTTTTAAATGCAAACAACATGATAATTACTATACTTACTCAAGATGTATACAAGTAGTATAGATGGACAAGCTCCAATGCTCGGCTTCGCCCGGGGGACAACACATGCCAGGTGCTTCTCCTTTCCACTTCATAGCGCCGCAGTTGACACACACGTTTGTCATAGAGCCAATACAACACGGAAGTGGAGAAGAGACAGGTCGCCTTTATAGGTAGAGATTATAGCATTAATGACAGACAGACAGACAGACAGACAGTTGTGATGTCTTCCTCTACCCATATTGTCTACTCCTCTGTACCAACATTGGCATCATGGATTGTACGGATCTTTACCTCGCGTCAGCGCCAGGCGTCTTCTATGGTGGCCATGCACGTTGTGATGTCTTCCTCTACCCATATTGTCTACTCTTCTGTATCGACATTGTCATCATGGATTGCACGCATCTTTACTTCGCGTCAGCGCTAGGCGTCTTTTATGGTGGGCATGCACGTTGTGATGTCCATCCATGTTATCCGGGAGACAGACAGACAGTGTTCAGTTTTTTGTTTTTCAGTTGTCATTGTAATGTAGTGTATCGTGCTTTGCTTAATTTGATTTAGCCTGTAATAGTTCTGATTTATGAAAATATAATACCATGACAGACAGACAGACAGACAGACAGACAGACAGAAAAACAGGTCGCCTTTCTAGGTAGAGATTATAGCAGAAAATATGTAAAAATGCGTTTGATGGTTGGAGAGGCGGAGGGGGTGTAGCCAGGTCACGTACAGTTTGTATAGAGAACCGTTTACTGTCACTAATTAGCCGTGGTGTAAGTGCTTTTACCGTATAGTAGCAGCCAGACAGAATTCTCATTCATAGTTATATCCCGTACAATTGCCGTTTCTAAATCCCGTTGATTTTTGGATTAGCGATTGGGTGAAACCATTTCGACTTGGACGTTGCTGCCGTTGCGAGGAACAGGTGTATCGAACTTGGCATCTATTCGACGTGTCCGGTTTCAAAAAATCCCGTTGATTGGATTAATGATCCCGTTGAAGCCATTTCGACAGTCCCGTTGCGGAGAACAGGTGTATCGAACCTGGCATCTATAATTTCGACGTGATTCCCGTAAACCTGTAAGTCACGTGCAATACTTACCTGGATAATCCGTTCCCCGTATATAACGAATGCCGACTCTCGTCATTTCGACAATCCCGCTGAACGTCGTCTGTTCGAAGACGTTGCTGGAGTTTCGGGGAACAGGTGCATCAAACACGGCAGCTCTTCGACGGTCGTAGACTGGCAAACGACTGTGGGCGTATTTTTTCAAGACCCGGATATCAGCAAAAATATCTTCCTTTTGCCAGCGTCGCCCGCAATAAACGACACGCTCGGCGCGTGCCGTCCGATGTCGGGAACGGGCAGTCTAAATTTGGCGGAGATACGATGCGCCGTTCGGGAGATATTCGCTCGAGCGGAAGCGAGTGCGATCGGCGGGAAATGGCGTCGTCGTGGGAGAAGTCAGGAAGACGATCACCGTCTCACTTTCAAGATTAATGAATTCGGCGTGCGCTAGCCAAATTCGGCCGAGAGCGGACTCGCCGTTTTTGAGAAACGCTCGTACGGACGGACATACATACAGACAGACAGACAGACAGACAGACAGACAGACAGACAGACACCTCTTCTTTATATATATAGATATATGCAGTCAATATTGTGATTGACATATGCAATCAACATTGATTGATTGATACAGTCAATATTGATAAATCGATACAGTTCATATTGATTGATATACACTGTTAATATTGATTGATATATGCGGTGAATATTTATTGATATATGCAGTCAATATTGATTGATACATACAGCCAATATTGATTGTCATATACAGTCAATGTTTATTGATGTATACAGTCAATATTTATTGATATACACAGTCAATATTTATTGATATATACAGTCAATATTTATTGATATATACAGTCAATATTGATTGATATACACAGTCAATGTTTATTGATATATGCAGTCAATGTTTATTGATATATACAGTCAATATTTATTGATATATACAGTCAATATTAATTGATATATGCAGTCAATATTTATTGATATACACAGTCAATATTTATTGATATATGCAGTCAATGTTTATTGATATATACAGTCAATATTTGTTGATATATACAGTCAGTATTTGTTGATATACACAGTCAATATTTATTGATGTATACAGTCAGTATTTATTGATATACACAGTCAATATTGATTGATATACACAGTCAATATTTGTTGATATACACTGTCAATATTTATTGATATATACAGTCAATGTTTATTGATATATGCAGTCAATATTTATCGATATATGCAGTTATTATTGATTGATATACACAATCAATATTTATTGATATAAGCAGTCAATATTTATTGATATATGCAGTCAATATTTATTGATATATACAGTCAATATTTATTGATGTATGCAGTCAATATTTATTGATATATACAGTCAATATTTTATTGATGTATGCAGTTAATTTTACTGATATATACAGTCAATATTTATTGATGTATGCAGTCAATATTTTATCGATGTATGCAGTCAATATTTATTGTTATGTACAGTCAATATTGATTGATATATACAGTCAATATTTATAGATATATACAGTCAATATTTATTGATATACAGTAAATATTAATTGATATATACAGTCAATATTTATTGATATATACAGTCAATATTTATTGATGTATACAGTCAATATTTATTGATATATGCAGTCAATATTTATTGATACATACAGTCAATATTTAGTGATGTATGCAGTCAATATTTATTGATATATACAGTCAATATTTTATTGATGTATGCAGTTAATTTTACTGATATATACAGTTAGTATTTATTGATGTATGCAGTCAATATTTTATTGATGTATGCAGCCAATATTTACTGATACATACAGTCAATATTTATTGATGTATGCCATCAATATTTTATTGATGTATGCAGTTAATATTTACTGATATATACAGTCAATATTTGTTGATATATGCAGTCAATATTGATTGATATATACAGTCAATATTTTATTTATATATGCAGTCAATATTGATTGATATATGCAGGCAATGTTTATTGATATATGCAATGCAGTCAATATTTATTGATATATACAGTCAGTATTTGTTGATATACACAGTCAATATTTGATGATGTATACAGTCAGTATTTATTGATATACACAGTCAATATTGATTGATATACACAGTCAATATTTATTGATATATACAGTCAATAATATTTTATTGATGTATGCAGTCAATATTTCCTGATACATACAGTCAATATTTATTGATATATACAGTCAATATTTATTGATATGGCAATCAATGTTTATTAATATATGCAATGCAGAGCAGAGCAGTCCCCTTTAGCGTGCTGTACAGTTCCCCAGCGTTGATCTGCCCTTCAATTGTGTTTGACTGTCAAAGCTATCGCCCCAAACAAGTACACACAGAAGCGATCAAACAAACTTGCGTTAGCTAAAAAGAGCAATGTGTCACTTTCTTTGCTCCTCAGCTATATCCAAGCGAGTAGAACACGTACGCACTTACTTCGTTTTACAGAATAGAATATGTCGCGTGCAGTATGAACTATGCAACGTGAAGAGTCTATAGACTGTATGATGAGTCTCGATGGCGGATCTAGCGCAGAAACGATGTATGACGTCACAAGTTCATATCAATAATCTCGCGGTCAAAGATTATTAAAATTTTGGTCAGTTTAGCGAGAAGTTATGATGCAGATCTGAGAGTCAATAAGAGATCTAGATCGCGTTGTTCTTGTCGCACTAGTATGGTACACTGATGGACTTGTCTAAAATGATTGCCGCCTCTGGTCCTAACCTTTTCATTTCTGGGACATGTCGTTCCCTCTCGGCTGCCACCGTTTCTCTCTCCGCTTCTGTGGCCTTTCTCTTCTGCCTCTTCCTGTGGTCTCTTGTTCTTCCCTCTTCAACTCTGTTTTTTTGTCTCTCTTCTGGTCAATCGTTTCTGATCTGCCATGTTGGTGAGCGCCGAGATGGGGTAAAGACCCCACTTGCCCATCGTGGTGGGGCATAGCGACACAATTAGAATGTTGTTTATATAGACTATTTTATTATTTATTTATTAATTATTTACTGAATTTAAAATATCCTTGTTTATTATATATTTCTATTCTTTACTTATTTATTATTTAATATTTATATTTATTATATTTTTATAACTTTTTTATTTACAAACAATCAAAATTTCAATTTTGTAGCTACGTCGTTCTTTATCCAAGATGCAAGGCTGCAGTCTTAGTAGAAAAGGAGAAGCTCAAGTGAGTAGTCGTAGAACGTTGATGTTTGTGTCAACTTTCTTACAATATCGTCGTTACGTTTTTGTTGTAGGAGAGGCGGCACTCTGTTAATAAACTTGTCTATTTGGATCAACAGATTTCCCGTCGATCTGCAGCTCAAAAGGTTGGCTGTGGTAGTCAGGGATGGGTGAGTTGTATCTACAGAACTGTAGTACAGAAATGTAAGAATTTAGAGAAACGTCATGCGCGTGCATGCATGAGCTGATATGAATCAAGTACGGAAATCAATGTGTGCGCGCGCGTGTCTTTGTATGCGTTTGTGAGTGTTTGTGTGTGTGTCTTTCTGTGTGTCTGTCTGTGTTTGTGTGTGTGTGTGTGTGTGTGTGTGTGTGTGTGTGTGTGTGTGTGTGTGTTGTGTGTGTGTGTGTGTGTGTGTGTGTGTGTGTGTGTGTGTGTGTGTGTGTGTGTGTGGTGTGCGTGCGTGCGTGTGCGTGTGTGCGTGAGTGCGTGTGTGGGTGGGTGGGTGTGCGAGTGTGTGTTAAAATTCCCTTTCACCCTTGGTAAGTACGTTTCTGAATCATCTAGCGGGCATTGTATGGCCGAGTTTATCTCTTTCCCAGGAGGTATTCACGCACTAAAGTATTCATATAACTTTTATCAATGAAATCTGACATGCAGTGACAGCAATTGTATAGCTCTTCCAACGGACGCCAGTACCACCATACTGGCTACAGGAAGCCCAAATGGAGACATCAGCTTGTGGAGGATAAAATCATATTGCACAAGGAGTACTGAAAACATTCCTCCTGGTTAGAAGAATGCTCATCCTTCTGTATATAAGTTTTGCAATTTTTCTATGGTTACTAGAGTTTGATTGTTGCTTTTTCAGTTTGTATTTGTGCCTTGTTTGTTCATTTGGATGCTGTCACTTCCATCTTGCTTGTAAATCATGGATCCTCACTCTTTGTCGTCACAGCATCGAGTGACTGCTGCTGTTGCGTGTAGGACACCTCAGGAACTCAAATTGGCGTTTTCGGACAGGTGAGATTGGATTGCATTGCATTGTTAGAAGTAATAGAAATGACCCCAGATCACCAAATGAAGCCGAAAACTTGAGAGATTTCGGCCAGGCGAGAAACCATACAGAATATATCTTGAGTCAATAGATATCAACTGGACAAGCGTTTGCTGTTTTATGTAGGACAAAAACTGGAAACTTCAATCTACGTCTCATTTGGCAAAAGAAGAAAATCCTGAATTAACATCATGTGTTTCATCGTAGTCAGACATTCATCGCAGACGACAATCCGACTTTTCCAGTGGATTCAAGTTACCAGCTATTGATGAAGTTTCGAGTTCTTCAGTTACCCAATTGAAAGGAGTAGTAAAGGAAGAAGACAATGAAAGTCCGCCAGCCGTTGAAAACAAGTTAAGCGTATTTGCTGTCGACATGAACGCTTTAGCCAGAGACTCTAAGACTCGTGACTTAGTGAATTCGAGAAACGGCGTAAAGAGCGTGTCCGTTTGGTACGCCAAGTCGCTCGGTAGGTGTTGTGCATAATTCTGTTAGGAATTGTGACTGTGTAGCGTAGGTATTGATTGGCATTGCCATGTGAACAATGCACGCGCGGAATGTGGTTTATTAGATGCTAGAACCGGATTTAGTGACAGGATTAGGGATCCAATACATACATACAGATCGGTTTATTGGGTTTAGCAATGGCAGTTGGTCACAGGATTAGGGATTTAACGCACACAAACGATAATTTGATTTATTTGGTGATACGAACGGGATTTGGTGACAAGAATAGGGCTCAAAACGCACGTGAATTGGTTTATTCGGTGTTAGGAACAGGATTTGGAGTCAGGATGTGAGCTTCAAGACATACACGTGAATTTATTGGGTTTATTGGATGTAAAGAACGGGATTTGGTGACAGAAATAAGGATTTAACTCAAATAAATAATTAACAGCAAGGACTATTCCTTGAGTATCTTTTGTCTTTGTTTAGGCATTTCGTATGAGATTGCAAGAATAAGCAAGCGGCCTCGACAGCAACAGTTTTCTTTGCCTCGTTTTCGTTTGGGAAGCTCTCTTGATCATGAAGATTATCAGCCAGAGCATCCTATCCTGCTGGGACTAGAAGCATCTCCGAACAAGGTGCATGGAATAGTAAACACGCGACGCCACAATTAGCGCAAACTTTTCTCCTTACAGATAGAAGCAGTTGGGTAGACAGACGAACAGTCACACAGACCAGCAGACAGACAGACAGACAGACAGACAAACAGACAGACAGACAGACAGACAGAAAGACAGACGGACAGACAGACAGTGACAGACAGACAGACTGACATACATACATACATACATACATACATACAGACAACAATGCTGGTTACTTGGAAATTGACATACTGCATCGCAGACAAACAATTAGAGGAAATCCTAACTAGAACAGACTCTAACACTCTGTAGATATATTTTCATATATCTGGTGGTAACCGTCTTTCCCACAGCTATGAGCTCTTTGAAGAACTAAAACTGTCATGAACGTTGGCGGTTGTGATTAGAGTCGTTGTCTTGTTGCTATGTAGGACAGGACGCAAA
>NC_085096.1:3515482-3532982 GCF_963422355.1 Corticium candelabrum
AAGTAATTACAAAGTTCGCATTACCATCAAAGTAGAAATACACACGGACATCCTAGACACACACACACACACACACACACACACACACACACACACACACACACACACACACACACACATTTGACTCGCCAATGACAATTCTCTACCGACATGCGCAACTCACCACTAACGACCTGAAATTGATTAACACTGTTTGATCGTCTCACGGTAGTCAATAGCTGTTCTAACTGAATCACTGCACCACTGTAATCACCCATACAGATAAGACACAATCCACTATACTGTCTCGCTAAATAATGTCACGCTTAGCAAAATAACACAAAGCATTGCGATACAATACCACATTGTACTATATTACCATTATTAATAGTAGACGACTCAATTCCTTCAACAAGTTGGCCCTCATCAATAACTTGCATATACATATCATAAGCACGTTGGCACTGACCATTCAACTGGTATACTATCCCCAACGCGCACATTGCTGCAGGAAAACTCTCACGTACATTAAGTTACGACAAATTATTTTTGCTATAACTAACCATTGATTGTAAAGCCGCTATCACAATGGTGCGTCTTTGAAAGATCAATAATACGCAAATAGATGCCTTCAGCATCATCAAACTGATGTAAAGTCCTAAGAGAGAGGGCTAACAAGGATGTCACTATAAACAAAAACAGAGAAGTAATTGTATCACATCGTGTTAGAAGATTTGTCATTAATGTGTCTTTATAAACAAACATGATTAGACCGCTGAGTAGTATTAGTTAGGTACATATAAACTGGCAATTGAAGATATATTTATAACTCTGATAAACTGTTCTACAGAAACTAAATTACGAGAAGTGGCCGGATATTCTTAATCTGTGTCCACACAAGCCCAAAAATGGATCGTAATACGATCCGGATAGTGAGTGTCCACACTGCACTTTGAATGACATCTCCGCCTCGCCTCGGTATAACGTAACTGATATTTAATGTGTGTGTGTGTGTGTGTGTGTGTGTGTGTGTGTGTGTGTGTGTGTGTGTGCATGTGTGTGCGTGTTTTCTGTGCTTGTGGAAAGCGACGTAAGCATATAGGGACAAGGAGAAGATGTAACCTGTCCATCCCCTAGGTTACTCTTTAACATCCTGGCAAGAAATTGCTTAATAGATCAATGCTGAACAAATAAATTTGCGGCAAAGGTAGACTACGATTGTACGCTCGTAGCGCACCTGAAGGTATCGCCAAATATTTTCCTAAATGCAGTCAATTGATCGGGATCACAACGGTTATCAAATGCACTCTCGATGTCGCTTGCATGGATTTATCGTGATCGAATCGCGCTCACCTCGAAAGTTGACTATGTGTGGGCACGACGTTCGCTGTCGGTTTGCGATCGGATAGCGATCAATTTGCCATTCTTAACAGGGCTTTAACTAGTGCCAGGTTGGGCGTGGCCTGTGCTGTCGGGTCGGTCCTACTTCTCCCCTACAGATTCAGTACATATTTACTTATATGCATACTTGTGACCTACTATAGTACGTTAGCAGAAGAAGTTTTAGCACTTTAGTCTTTCTTCCTTTAGCAATTGATATTAGAACAAATGACTTGGAATTCTCATACTATTCACATGGACAAAATCTGATTCAAAATTTGCTTAAAAAATACTATTTGTTAGAATTTTTGATTTCTTAGCAAAACAACAGTAAGACTCAAATATTTCTATGCCTAACTTCAATTTTTTTATATCTGAAAAATATTACCACAGTTCTGCAAAGTAATCGAGACCAACCAAATGGAGCACATAAATGTATTTAACTAAAAACATAAACGAATTACACGAAGACAGCAGAAAATCGCTTGTTTTACCACATCAACCACTATATACTGTTTGAATAACTTGCAAAAGAAATGTGAAATTGACATCGTCGCAAAGCAGTCAAAATCCACAAGAAAAAATAATAAACGAAACCATGTTGAGAGTAATTGGTGTACGAGTAAAAAACGCTTACAAATATTTTGACATAAAATTACCTTCTAAATACAACGTGATATACTCTTCCGTGTCTCTCAATAACTTGTTCAAGATGTCAATTGCTTCATAAAAATAGTTTTGGCCCAAATCCTGCTTACACATTGATACGGCCGAACCACCCATTAGGATGAGAGCTATAAAAAACAACGTTCTTTACATTGAGTTTTATCACTGTCCACTGCAACTTGATATTTAAATACCTTTCACATGTCTATGAGCATTACTCTTGTCTCTGTCGCTTTCCACAATCTTCAAACCACTGCATAATGACTCTATCATTTTTAGATATTTCTCACACAGACGAAATGCAACATCAACGTGGCCTGCTTGAAGTCCAGTACAAGAAGCCATTTCCAGAAGATCCAAACACTTTTCATTGTCGCATTTCATCTCTGCGATTTTCTGAGCAACACTGTAGACATGAGAAATGAGTTCTACAACCTTGCTCTCATTCAAATTCAAACTTCTAAGAATAGCATTTGGTTTGTTTTCAGAGTACCGCAGGAAATAACGAGACAATTGAGTCAGTTTAGAGTACAAAATATCAGGTTGTCTCACAAGCCGTTGCAACACGGTTAACTGAACGAGAGCGTGAACATCACATCTGGATGTCTCATTCGTTTCAACTGTCCTGATCAACGTGTGAGATGAAAGCTCCGTTAGACACAAGCTAAACCGATAAGCTGTACGTCTGTCAATGCCTGGAAAAACCATCGACTGAAGAATGTTACAAGGAATGTTTCTGGATGCAAGTAAAGAAGCAAACTCCAACACATTTGTAGCATTGGGATTTTTCGTAACAGACTCAATATCAAACTGCCATGTCAAATAGACATGGTTTGCTTCCTTCATCCAATACTGAACTAGCAGCAAAATCTGTATATCTTTTGGATTTTTAGTAATGTACGAAATCATTTCAGGTTGAAGTGTCTCCAGTTGTTTAGGCTGGTATACATCCACCGCTGCAAGAGAAGCCCTCAAATGACTAATGTGGAAATATTGAAGAAGTTTATCAAAATTTAATGCTGTTGCCCTCATCTCGTCTTCTTGACTCTTCAACAGTTGATAATAGTTACGACATGACATGTTTGCTTGTCGCATGAATGTTCCTATGTGTGCAATAGCTAATGGCAATCCTTGAATCAAAGGACTTGTTACCAATCTTCTTGCATATTCCAATTCATCTTCGTCAACTGGACGAGCTCTATCAGCCCAACCAAACAATGCAGTCAGAGCATCATCACATAAAAAATATTCAAGAGTAATGATACTGTCAGCCCTTTGCAACACCTGATGATCTGAAGAAGAACGAGTTGTAACTAAAACGTGAAGATGTGAAGATTGACGCGGTAAAAGAAGTGATAACAAATCAAAGTCTTCAACATTATCATATAACAAAAGCACTTTAGATTTCTGATAAATGTGATAAAGGAAAATGTTGTTCATCTCATCAAGATTACCATTACCACTATGATGTTGACCTACCAGAATCAACTGCAATAACAAACAAAATTAGAGATACAATTTTGAAATCGTACGAGTGTTTGTTTGTTTGAATGTGTGTGTGTTTGTTTTTTTGTTTGTTTGTGTGTGTGTTGTGTTATGTTGTGTGTGTGCGTGTGTGTGTGTGCGTGCGTGCGTGTGTGTGTGTGTGTGTGCGCGTGCGAGTGTGTCTGTCTGTGTCTGTGTCTGTGTCTGCGTCTTTGTTTTGAAGGCGTGCGCTCGTGCGTCCGTGACCACAGAGCACACATTTAGAGAAAACCCTCTTGCATTATTTACAACAACGTAGTTTCTTTCACGTTTAAAAACAAGAACATTTTTTGGAGCAAATGAGTGGGTCCAACTAGCTGAACCAGACGCATTCGTCATTAGCACGATATTAGCCTATATCCTGGCATATAGCAGCAAATAAAAATCGAAATATCTGCATTTGTGTGTGCTTTAGTTTTATTTGGAAGTACTCCCCGTTTTGCCTCAAAGTAGATAGTGTAAACGATCTCAGATGCTGGTTTAGTTGTCAAAATTTGTGTATTGTATCAACTCTTCGATTTCGAAATTAATAAATTAGACGCCATTGAACAAAGGTTCTCACTTGTTCATTGTGAAAGCTTTCAAAGGCATCATCTGATTGTACAGTTTGCGCTCTGAAGCCTCTATTATGTCATCATCTTCTCTGTATTACTCTTCTGTAGCACTGAGCCGGTAGACGGTATGAATTTAAAAATGAAATAATTGGAATACGTCTTCCAAGAGATGGAAATACATGTAGTGCAAAATCTATTCACTATTTTACAATAATAGAATACAAGACATGTTTAGTAGTTTCTCCTCTTTATCAAAACCCGTCAGTGTACACAGACACTCTACCACAGCACACCGGCTTGCCGGTAAACAGTTAACTGTCTCCAACGAGTTACTATTTTTCTGCTAAGATTCAGTCCTAGCTGCATGCTACTAAATGTGCAGAAATAGGATAGCGACCACTCATTCGGTCAGCATTGCAAATATTGCAAAAAGAGTCTTCTTTGTTTTAGTAAGAGACAAGAAAACGGAAGTCCGAACCCCATCTTCCGTGTACTGAAGCTTGTAGATCTCTCTCATTTAGTTTAATCATATATCAAACATGTCGGCATGCACTCAATCGTTTAATGCTTTCAATGAATATTTATGTATCAATGACAGCAACAAAGTAATCTAATGTAAGCACGTTCTAGTACGTAGCCAAGAAGTTACACACAAAGGCTCACATTCTCTCTCATTGATGCTTGAAGCATTGCCCAAGATTCCGCATTAAAAAGATACACACCATCACTGTATACATCCCTGAACATAACAGCATACCGAGCAGCAAGAGATGATTTGCCAATACCGCCGTGGCCACGAAGCACCTAAAAGGATACTTTTAACATTGGAAGATAAACCTATACTGTAGTAGTTGCATTACCAACAAACAGAATTTGACTGCAAGTGATAGAGAGGAGAAACGACCATCATCTCCTATCAATTGTCGTCTCATTTCACGAAGTTCTTTATCACGACCGTAGAATTTCTTGTCATCACGAAGATTGCGCGGAAAGGCGGACTCTGCAAATAGACATGAACCACAAACATGTTCAAGTAAATGATTTGTGCTTGCACTTACGCTCTTTCTCTTGATTTGCACTTCTCTTGGATCTCCGTAACTCGACGACTTTAGATCTCACGTCATCCAAATTAATTCTTCTTCCACATGCACAATACCAATCATCTAACATCTTGATTGCTCTTTCTCTTGTTGTAAAAATGTCTCTTTCAATACAATCCAAATGATCTGCATTCAAACCGAGATGTTGGCCCAACTCTCGCCAACTGCTGCCGACTAATTTGGCCAACTCAAACAGTTCAAATTCAACAGACACTAAAAAAACATAAAATTTCATCATGTTAGTCCTATTTCTAATCGAATCCATCAAACTTAACTCAACTAACCATCTTCATTTGGTCTGTATTCTCGAGCAACTCTCTCCACCACCTTTTCTCCAAAAACTTCCTCTGCATGTAGTCGGCATTCTGCGTCCAGCAACGTCTCGCACAGATGCCTAATAGTCGCTTGTCTGCCATGTTCTTTACACCATCTTTCTAACATGACTGCTGACTGATCAGACAGACTGCGAAGATATTCATATTCAATGTCATCAATGTCATAAGATTGAAACGAAGGAGGACGAAGGCAACGTGCTACGTCCTTCCATTTGGCTTTAATTCGTCTGGACAAATGTCTTAACTGAACATTGCTCGGACATTCTTCAATATCTGCAGCAACGACAAATGTCATTAAAATCAACAAGACAAAAGTGGTAAACAAAGACAAACCTGTTGAAGACCGTACAAGTACTATTTCTTCATTCTCCTTCCAACTACAAAAATCAAACAAAAATTAGAATAAATTACATTTGACTATTTCTCGCAGCCCATCTGTAAAGCAGCGGATAGCCAACACAGTCAGAATAATGCGTTGACTTTACGCCAGTTGAAATATTCAGGTTTTGGCAGTGTAAGTGGATTTGTTATTGTGAGACATTCACGGTATCATGGGAATAACAAACACTAATTTAAATCTAATCTAGTACAATTATTATTGCTCAGACAACTGCTATTATGCAAAACCATTTTTAATATCCAAATGAAATTAAATTAAGGTAGAGTCTTACTCGCGTATTTCAAAAGCACTTTGGACTTCAAAGTTTTCATCTAAACATCTAAACATTACAATATATAGTTATTTTAACTCCAAAGTCTTGTCATCACCGTAAGAATGTTGCTGTTTAAGTAGGTCGTTGGCTGATTTCCAGGTTGTGTTTTGCAACTGTTCAAACTTCTGTATAAAAGTATCGACATCTCTTTTCATCAGCTCAGAATCTGTCTTCGTCATCATTTTATCATTCAGTGAAGTGTTCATTCTTGCTAAGCGACTCATTGCAGATGTGACAAAGGAACATCGTTGCAACTGTGAATGTTCGACTTTAGCCTTCACGTATCTACTGAACCTAATACGTTTCAAAACTGATGCAGATTGAAAGGTATCATCTGCTAGTGTATTTGGTAATTCGTAAGCACCACTTCCTTTCTTGTCTATGCTGTCAACATTTGCTAATTCCATCATACTTTCTAACAAACAGATGACGTTAAGTCGTAGCTCTTCTTGGTCCGTCATGTTCATGACCTCGTCTGCTGAGATCAAAAATTTCTTGCCCACCAAGTTTGATACAGCCCTAATGATTGCAGAACTATTTGCCAGCTGTTGTCGTGCAGCAATCCTTCCCTTACAGTTCTCTTCAACTGTGGCGCTTGCAGGTTCTACTGGCAACATCCTAGCAACTATCTTTGGCATTAGAGAAAGACCTACAACCCAATGACAATTACAAGCAAACACATTACACCCTACAATACAGAGACATGCATGCTACGTATAACTGCAAGCAAATAATAAGTTTGGCTATCTAATACGTTCATAGTCAAATTATTGCTAGAAAACTAAAGTTTAACAAAAGCAATGTGTATTGAGAACGCTGCGACAGTCACAACCATACCAGTATCCAATTTTGCCATAAATGCCTTCATCTGTTCCACAGTATTTTGATCATCATTTAGTGCAATCAGTTGTCTCAAATTTTGTGACAATTTGTTAGTGTCACATTCTATTTCTTCTTGTTTCTTAGTGCTCAGACTCCTTCCTGACCTCACCAATGACTTCTTGTCCATCAAGTTCGTTACAGCTGTCATGACTGCATAGCTATGAAACAGCTGCTGTCTTGCTGATATTCTCTTCTTAGCTTTATTGCGTAAAGCTTTGCCTGCAACTTGCATTCGAGAGACTTTAGAAGCTTTTTTGAATACTGAAGGGTAGTAATCTAGAACACACCGACCATTAGAAATCCCCATTTGTCACTGACACGTAAAATTTTGTATTCAAATAAAATTCAAACATATAAAGTCAAAACCCGTCAGTGTAATATATTTGACTAGCAATAGCTTCAATGCAAGCGATTACATTGTCAAAGTGTAAATGTAGAATGTAAAATGTAAAATGTAAAAGATATAAAGTACTGTTGAGTAAATATCAATATGTTAGTACTTCTTAAATAAAAGTATGAAATGGAACAAAGCAGTTGCATTCATTCAACCCTATATCAGCTAGTTCTAAATAAACTTCAGTAAAATAAACTTACCATTAGTGTGTTCTTCCTCTTCTTGGCTATTGCAAACGGGACCCGGCTGACTGGTCAACATCCGTATTTCATTAACCATGTGACACAATGTTTCAGTCATTTTGAGCATCTTTCTGTGTTCCTCCTCTTTGTCTGTCATCAGCATCTGTCTCTCTAGAATCGAATATATTGCAGACGCCAACTTCATACATAATCCCAACTCTTCCTTGTCATCATCAACAACAACATCAATAACTCTGTTATGACTGGCTAAAGCAACAGCTTGAGTGCCAACACACAGACGGTTTCCATGTAACACATTGCTGATTGCTAAGAAAGTAAATAAGATATTAACTCTCAGTTACAAATATAGAATATATACATTTGAGGAGGCAAGATTGATTCTCTAACAAGCTGTTATAGTACCAATACAATAAGATAACAAACTGCATGGTTATCTTTATTGGTATTAAAAATATTAATATTCATATCCATAACTCTAACCTTCACAATTCTACCCCTAACCCATACAACTTTAGCCCTAACCTTAACCCTAACCCTAACGTTAACCCTAAACCTCACAACTTTAGCCCTAACACTTACAACTTTAGCCATAACCCTCACAATTTTAACCCTAACCCTCACAACTTTAGACTTAACACTTACAACTTCAACCCTAACCCTCGCAACTTTAGCACTAACCCTCACAATTTTAGCACTAACCCTCACAACTTTAGCCTTAACCCTCACAACTTCAACCCTAACCCTTACAACGTTAACACCAACCCTCACAAATCTAACCATAACCCTCACAACTTTAATACTAACCCTCACAACAATACATGTAAAACTAAACCTCACAAGTATAACCTTAACCCTCACAAGTATAACCATAAGCTTCACAACTTTAGCCTTAAAACTTATGAGGATTAGGGCTAGATTTGATTACAGTGCTGAAAATAGATCCTTCAGCACTCGCGGTAATAGTTACTCCCGTTAACAGTAAAAATGACACCACCCCCTAGGGTGTCCAAGCAACCCAAAAATATACATTTGACTCCTTACTTTCGTCCGATCTTCAGCGTCTTATACGTTATCACCAGAAACCTTCGTCGGCAAATACCTTCAATGGGCAAACTTTGCCACACTCGTCGGTAGAAAATGTCTAGCCTCAGCGCGAGGATCAGAGGACAGGTATGCGCATGCGCGTTCTGTACAATGCAGCCGGCAACGTTCATGAAACAGGGCCTCAGAAGTCAATTGCTTCTGATGGTGATGCTTGCAATTGCTACAAAAACGAAGGACTGTTACATGCCTGCAGCACCAATTAAGTTTGGTACTCCGTGCGCATTAGCTCCGTCAGTAGCTTCAACTCGCGTTAGTGGCACAGTTAGCGAGCACGACACCGGTGTGTGTGTGTGTGTGTGTGTGTGTGTGTGTGTGTGTGTGTGTGTGTGTGTGTGTGTGCGTGCGCGTGCGTGCGTGCGTGCGTGCGTGTTAACATTTCGTCCATTCCATTTTCAATTCCCAGCAACAACTGAATATTGAATTAGAAATTGAAAATAGCCTAGAAGTTGCTTGCAATTTCAATATTCAATCTATTAAAAACTTAAAAATTGAATGTCAAATTAAACATTGACTAGCGTTGATTGCTCTTGCAATATTCCATTACATTGAAAATAGAAAATGATTGCAGAACAATTGTCATTTCAATATACATTTACTTTGCAAGTAGATTCAATCTTTCCATCTGTCCAATTGTCGTTAATTATAAATATTAAAATATGGCCTCTGATGCAATATTCTTTCTCCGCACTAAATGTAAATAGAAAGTTATTTGTAGTTTGCTAGCACGAGCCATATCTCATAAACGGCATAATGACACCGCGCGGCGGTACCTGTGGCTTCAATATTCAATTCTATTGAAAGAAGAAAGTTGTGGCTAGCTTAGCCACGCCTAGCCACGGCTCTACCACGCATGAAATGTAATGCAATTAAGAGGTGGACGAGAAAGCCACGTGACCGACCTCTCACAAACAAGTCGGTAAGCACTTGAACCTGGTTCTCGTCAACCGTCACGCCCAAGCATGAGACATTCATTGCTGCGACAAAGGATGCCTATCGCATGGAGGCACGCTTACGGCATCTATAGTCAATGAGATCAACTGCACTGGGAAGTTGACGCCTAGTCGATTTGGAAAGACTCCAAGCAACTATCTAGTGGACTCGAGCCACTCTCTCCCAGCCTTCGTCATTTCCTGAATTGTCAATCCTCGCCACGTTGTGTCGATCATTGTAGACCACGCCTCTAAACACGTGACGGAGAAGCTCCAACACGTGGCTTCTCACAATAATGGCAGGTCGTGCACTCTCTACACTCTAGACATCTATGGACGAAGTTGACGAAGATTTGTTCGCAAGCGAGTCGAAGAGAAAGCTGCTTTCCCTGTGGAATGTTGAGGGCGGGGTTAGCTGCTTGGATAGTTGCTTAGAGTCTTTCCAAATCGACTAGACTTCAACTTCCCAGTGCAGGCTAGACGTTCATCTCGTTGACCATAGACCGTAAGCGTGCCTCCATGCAACGGGCTTCCCTCGCAGCGGCAAGGAATGTCTCACGCACGAGCATGACGGTTGACGAGAGCCAGGTGCAAGTGCTTACAGACTTGTTGTGAGAGGTCGGTCGCGTGCCTGTCGAGGGTATCTCAGGCATATGTTAATTGCATTACATTGCATGCGTCTCAAAGGCGTGGCTGGACGTGGCTAAGCTGGACGCGACTTTCGTCTTTCAAATAGAATTGAATATTGAAGTCACCGGCGACCACCAGTGTGGTGTCATTATGCCGTTTATGAAACACGGCTCGCGCTAGCAGCTGTGAGTAACTTTCTATTTACATTTAGTACGGAGAAAGAAAATTGCATCAGAGGCAACATTTTAATATTAGCAATTTACAAAAATTGGACGAATGGAAAGCTTGAATCAATTTGCAAAGTAAATGAATATTGAAATGACAATTGGTCTTCAATCAATTTCTATTTTTAATGTAATGAAATATTGTAAGAGCAAGGAACGCTAGTCAATTTTTCAGTTGGCATTCAATTTTAAATTTGTCTCAAAAATTAAAAATGGAATGGACGAATTGGCCAAGCAAATTCAAAATTTAACATTCAATTTTAATTAAATTGATTATTAAATTTAACATAAAAAATTAAACTAACGTGCTTGCAATTTCAATATTCCATTGCATTAAAAATGAAAGATGGTTAAAAATTAGCTATGCTCTCAATATTCATTTTAATCTGCAAATAATTATAGTTTGTCGATCAGTCAATTTTTAGTTTCTAATAGAATTGAATATTGAAATAGAAAGCAACTGCTGGCTATTTTCAATTTCTAATTCAATATTCAATTGTTGCTGGGAATTGAAAATAGAATGGACGAAATGTTTACGCACCCTGGGGTGTACACTCTGTTAATTAACGTTGTTATGTCAAACAGAATTGCTTAGTATTTCAGTTATTACCTTGGTCAGTACACCGTTCTTCCATCTCACTGTATTTTAGTAACATCAATTTGCACCACACTGTTAGTATGATACTGATCGACTTGAAAAAATACATTCTCCATCAGAAAAACACAAGATTCTTTTACTTGTGTAAATATATTAGCAATCACCAAATTAAATGTGCAATCTTAAATGCTGAAAACAAATCAAAATGCATTCTGTAAAAATAACCAATGCTTTTGGTGTCGTCACTGTTTGTAACAACTATTGCATCAATCAAATTGAGTAATGTGAACGCAATAGAAAACAAAGGTAATAGAATGTAAAAAATGAATGTAATAGAAAATACATCAGTTGAAGGCATTAATATGATATGTCCAATTATGGCAAGTTTGCTGAATACACGGCGGTAGCATGCGTGCTTTCTACCAGGCGACTATTTGCACAGTGTACTTGCGTGCATGGTTGCTTTCGTACGGGCGTGCTATAGACGCATGCTCACTAGACAATGACAAGGCACTCACCCCTGACAACTAAGCGGTGGTACGTAGCTGAATGAGTCCTGAAGAGATAGGCCTTGGAGAAGTGGGTCCGGCTTGGGTGCGGAATGACCTCGCCGTTGGGCGTGTTCGCCTTCCTTGTGGGCCAAAGTCCGGTTTGAAGTCTCGAATTCGCCCCGGACGTTGGTTCTCCTGCACCATGGGATAGGCCGGGCTCCGCCCAATCTCCATGACCACGCCTTCATTATGCAGGCTGGCTCGGGTAAGTGGTCGCGTCAAGTCGGCAAATGAATATCATCACTGGAAACCTGACGGAGGAAAATTTCAAATGGAGTTTAATAAACCAGTTAAACGTACTTGAATTCGTCTGGAGACGCGCTACTCAGCGCACGAGCACGATGGACTCACGAAGTCTTGCGATGAACACAGCATACGGATCGCCAGCGACTATCCCGCCCGCCACAGCGCAGTAAGCGTCTCAGAGGGGGGTTCTTCGTTTCCCACCCTCCCATACCGATGTCTGATCAGCTTATCCTTGGAAGGCTTTGGTTCCCCATAACCATTATTTCACAAAAATCTCCGTGGTTATCTATGTGAAAGATGAATTGGGCCGGAATCCGGTCTGAAGTCCCGGATCCGCGCCGGACGTCGGATCTCCTGGACCATGGGCTAGGCCGGGCTACACCCACTCTCCAAGTACACGTCTTCATTATGCTGGCTGCCTCAGGTAAGTGGTCGCGTCAAGTCGGCAAATGAACATCTTTACTGGAAAACTGACAGAGATAACTATTCAACTTGACACTTACAACTTTAGCCACAACCCTCACAACTCTAACCCTAAAATTTACAATTCTAGCCCAACCCTCACAATTTTAGATCTAACCCTGACAACTTTAGCCCTAGCCCTCATAACTTAAGCCCTAACCCTCACAACTTTAGTCCTAACACTTACAGCTTTAACCTTAACCCTTGCAATTTTAGCCCCAATCCTCACAACTCTAATACTAACCTTATAACTTTGACCCCAACTCACACAAATCTAACCATAACCTTTCCTAACCCTAAAAAATCTAACCATACGCTTCACAACTTTAGCCTTAAGACTTCTGAAGATTAGGGATATCTTTGACTACAGTTCTGAAACAAGGTCCTTTAGCACTCGCGCTAATAGTCACTCGCGTTAACATTAAAAGTGACGCCACATATGGGCAACACGAAACCATACTTGTTGACTCCTCAACTTCGTCGGATCCTCAGCGACTTATTCTTTATCACCAGGTAACTTCGTAGCCAGATACCTTCATCGGGCAACTTTGTCAGACTCGCCGAAAGAAAATGTCTTGCCCCAGCGCAAGGTTCTCAAACGCTCTATGCGCATGCGTTAACCATACCGTGACGCAGCAAACGTTCATCTAACTGGGACTCAGAAGTCAATCGCTTCTGATGCTGACGCTTGTAATTGCTACAATCATGAATGACAGCTACACGCCTGCAGTGCAGTTAGCGTGCACGACTACGGGTGTCAACTCTGTTAACGTTGTTATGTCAAACTGAATTGCTTAGTGTTTCAATTATAGCATGGTCAGTACACGATGCTTCCATCCGATTGTAATTTAGTAACCGTAATTTGCAAAACTCAAAGTTCGTATAATACTACGCGACTTAATAATTACAATGTCAATTAGAAGACGAAAGTCTCTTTTACTTTTGTAAATATATGAGCAATCACCAATTAAAACGTGCAATCTTAAATGCTAAAATAGATTCAAAATAAATTACGTAAAAATAACGAACGATTTTAGTGTCCTCGTGTTTGTAATAAATATCACATCATTCAAATTGATTTTAATAAACTGTATCTACACAATGAATGTAATAAAACGTAGATTCCAGTCCAATTGCCAATAAGTAATACATTAAAATTACTACAAAAACAAATCAATTAAAATTTTATGTTAATGATCTGAAAAATCCTGCGTAAAACTGAACCTCCTATTCTCGTTACGTGACAACACTCACTTTTAGTCAATGTGGCAAGACTTACCTTTGTTACAGCTCTCAAGATGCAGCAAACATTCTACATCTGCACTCTGCCTTCTGAAATATTTAATATCTGCGAAGTTTTGGCTAAACGTTTCAGCTTCTGCCATGAAATTTTGTGCTCGTCTTTGTACTGGAGGCAGCTGCATTTGTCTCATCATCTGACTGATGCCAGTTAGTAAACATCTGCTGACTTTCAGTTGTTTTTCAGCTACATACTTCCTGTACCTCTTTATACGTTCAGACATCAATCTAAATGCAAATACTAAATATCACTACCTAAATGAACAAACACTACAGCGCAAACCGACTGCGTACCATTGCTATACATTTTAATTCACGTCTACCACATTAAACATACGGGACCTTTATTTGATAACGTGTTACGCGGTTGTCTTGCATATCGACGTACGTCACGTGATAGTACTACAGTATCTATATATTTAATAGCGTTCCACGCATCGGTAATGATACCACTGTTAGAATTTATTGAGACTGATTGTAAAATATATATTAAATGTATACACAGTGCTACTGTACAAACACTTCTACTATGCCTGTAATTTGACTCAAAACATAAAAGACTTTCATCTGAATATACGTGCTCTCAATTCAATATTTTCTACCTTAATTATTCATATATGTTTGATCTATTTCTTTGAATCCTGTCCATGCCTAATTACTATAAGCTATGAGGCAGACACAACTTGTGCGCGACGTTTGCTCCACCCATGGCGAATAGGTAAGATTCCTGAAAGTTACAAAATAAAATCGTGGACTCGCATGGAATGATGAATATAGCAATAAATAATAAAAATTAGTACGCTTACAAATACTGACATAGTCATGTATTCTCTACCTACACGTATTTGCCTACAAGTACGACAAACGACAATAATAGACATCCGGTCTATGACATCGCATTCCGCCCACGTAATGCTTTCGCTTTCTCAGTCACTTTCGCTTTCTCAATCACTTTCTATCTATTACAGAGTTTCATCATAACGACAAAATTTATTTCTTTGCTACGACTAGCAACAACATTGAGGTTGCCAAAGCCACTCATAGTCTGTGGTTTCCAAAACAATTAACTATATTAATTAATAAATTCTCAAATTGCTTACTACATGCTTGCATCCATTCATGCAATCTACGAATGGCAAAACTACAAATAAAAATACAGAACATATGGCAAGAGCAAGTGTACACCGACAAAAAGGTGTTCACAAAGTAGTCTAGGAATGACTGCATGTTGAAAGTACTCTACGCATTTGTAGCCTAATTCTATTGTAATTTCTCTACTATTCGGTGGCTCTTGCCAAAGTCTCTCACAGCAGGCGAGGAAACGAACCGTAATAATGAGGCAATACACTTCAGTCTGCACAACTAACTGCACAAGTTAGTTTCAAGAGGCGCGAGCAATGCAGGGCAGCCTCCTTTAGCGTGCTTTCGATCAAGGTAAGTCCCCAAGCGTTGGCTGCCCCTCAATTGTGTTTGACTGTCAACGGTATCGCCTCAAACAAGTACACACAAAAGCGATCAAACAAACTTGCATTAGCAAGGGCAATGTCTCACCTTCTTTGCTTTTCAGCTGGACCCAAGCGAATAGAACACGTGCGCACTTAATTCGCGTACAATGTGTCGCGTGCAGTACGAACTATGCCACGTGAACAGTATATAGACTACGGTAGTCGGTTCGTGCCACCTGCGCTGCCAAATGGAACGTAAGATTACGTCACGGAAACGTAAAAACGTCACAGAAACGTTGGTCCTACTGTACGAGGCTAGCGGCGCTGTTTCTGATCATTTGTACAGGTCAATGCACACGTTACAACCGCGATTTTGACATAAACGAAGTTCTTTCTCTTTGCGCACCTTTCGAGCGGCAACCTGCACTGATTTATTCAAAGGGGCGCCAGTTTTCGACGTCGTCTGCGCAACGATTTTCTAGGCACAAATCGACTTCAAATAAATTGGATGACAGGTAACGTAATTTATTATTACTATGCTTTGTGGTTAAACATGAATTTTTAATTTTCTTGAAATTTTGTGCATCGATCTACACACATTACCTGTCAATATTTACACTATTGCATGCACTGCATACATCAAATTGTGTACTGTATTTTACAAATTTAGTTGCTGTGCACAATTAAATATTATGCAATTAATAATACAATTACAAAAGTAAAAACTACTCCGGTATTTAATTAATTAATTGTATTTCACAACTACTACTAGCTACTGCTATGTTAAATTTATTAACAGATAACACTAGACAATTAAAATGACAGCACATGATGAATACGCAATATTCATTAATTAAGCATAATGTAGGTGGTATAAACACATACATGAAATAATCTCTACACATTTCAATATTCATTACAAATTCTAGAGTTTTAAATGCAAACAACATGATAATTACTATACTTACTCATGATGTGTACAAGTTAGTATAGATGGATGATGACGACATATTCATAACTCTGCTTAGCTCTTATTGAGGCAATCCAGATTTAGAGCTACCATTGGTTTAATTTAAATTAAGTTAATTATGTTAATACATCTCAGTTGGTTGTATTAGTACTATGTTGTTGACACGTACGGTACAGGTATACATCTTATTTGCATCTTGATTGATATATACAGTCAATATTGATTGATATATACAGTCAATGTTGAATGATATATGCAGTCAATATTGTGATTGACATATGCAATCAACATTGATTGATTGATACAGTCAATATTAATAAATTGATACAGTTTATATTGATTCATATACACAGTTAATATTGATTGATATATGCAGTAAATATTTATTGATATATGCATTCAGTATTGATTGATATATACAGCCAATCTTGATTGATACATACAGTCAAAATTGATTGATATATACAGTCAATATTTATTGATATATACAGTCAATATTTATTGATATATACAGTCAATATTGATTGATATATACCGTTAATATTTATTGATATATACAGTCAATATTTATTGATATATACAGTCAATATTATTGACATATACAGTCAATATTTATTGATATATACAGTCAATATTTATTGATACACACAGTCAATATTTATTGATATATACAGTCATATTTATTGATATACACAGTCAATATTTATTGATATATACAGTCAAAATTTATTGATATATACAGTCAATATTGATTGATATATACAGTCAATATTTATTGATATATACAGTCAATATTGATTGATATATACCGTTAATATTTATTGATATATACAGTCAATATTTATTGATATATACAGTCAATATTATTGACATATACAGTCAATATTGATTGATATACACAGTTAATATTGATTGATATCTGCATTCAATATTTATTGATATATGCAGTCAATAGTTATTGATATATACAGTCAATATTGATTGATATATACAGTCAATATTTATTGATATATACAGTCAATATTTATTGATATATACAGTCAATATTTATTGATATATGCAGTCAATATTTATTGATATATGCAATGCAGTCAATATTTATTGATGTATACATTCAATATTTGTTGATATACACAGTCAATATATATATATATATATATATATATATATACAGTCAATATTTGTTGATATACACAGTCAATATTCATTGGTATACACAGTCAATATTTATTGATATATGCAGGCAATATTTATTGATGTATACAGTCAATATTTATTGATATATGCAGTCAACATTTATTGATAAATACAG
>NC_085096.1:3537982-3647982 GCF_963422355.1 Corticium candelabrum
CATTCTAGGATGCACAGTTAGTGTCACTTTTTGTAGTTAATTCTAAGGCATTAATGAAGTGTTTACACTGGGGTGTGTGACTGTGACCATGAAAATTAAAATAAAGCAAATTATACTAAAGCACAATGTTAATTCTATACATCCGTACAATAGGCTTTGATATTAATTGTGTTGTGTTTAATAATATAATAATAAAACCGTAGATAGACATATCTGAGAAAAGAATTTTATTGTGAGTATCACTGGTGTTAGCAAAAATACAGCAGTACAGTAACGTTATGGTCTGAGACTATTTCAGTTTCTTCATCAGAGTTTCGTCCATTGAATTGCCATAGTTAAAACTTCATGTTTAGTGAAGGCTGTCATGATTAATATGTATTTCGTAGATCAAGAAGCTATATATGGGGTTTCAGCATCAGATGAAATAGTGTTACCAGAGACACAAACTGGTAGAAAAACAAATACGTTAGAATGTTGTTCACGTAATCAGGAGTTAAACTGAAGACTTCAGGACCACGGCGAGTTTCTGTAGCGAGAGAGATATTTGTGTTCGAACTATGCTGAGAGTTTACATTATAGATGATTCGCTGTCATTTTCTCAGACGACTGATTTGTGTCATATCCATATGATTAAAACACGAAAATCAAAAAAAATTTGTCGAAGATTGGAAAACGTGGAGTTTATGATTTGATGAATCGAAAATGCATTTTATTTGATTACATAAGACTATCATTGTGCTGCAGTGGTACATAGTTGTGGGTTTGTCAATTGTGGCTATTTTGGATCAAAAGATATATATGATACATCAGTACAACACATTAGGATGCAAGATTTGTGAATTTGGGACATTCTTGGTTAATTTTTCTGAAAGAGCACTAGTTTGATACAAAGTCTGTATCAAACATTCGATGAACTTTAACCCAACTATGAAAGATCACTGAACAATATGGGATGTCCCGAATAAACATTGTCTTGAACTGCAAATGAGCCTATAAATCCGATGCCTTGTAGCATTTGGATAGACACATACAATGACTGGAGTAGAGACCACTAAACACAGACGCATTGCCATGCAATCTCAAACAGGTGTAAAGAACAGGATAGCAACAGAAACTATAGATCTTTTTTTTATTGCTAAGATATGCCATTTGAATGGCCATCTCTAATCAAGTTACTAACCCATTGCCTAGCAACAGAAAGGAACAGACTTTGTAGAAAGTTCGTATAATGTAAGGCAGCAATGCTGTCGTACCGTTTGTGTTTGTTCACGGGAACCTTTATAAATTAGGAGAAATATCTGAACAATTCACTGCAGGTAGTACAATTCTATATATATTTGCAATTGACTCTACAAATCGGTTGCAACAGTTCAAATAACATAGTTCAGTAACAAACTACAATCCATAACCAAGAACATAATTAAACTTACTTTGACGACGCCGCCAGTTCAACTGTCACATTTAATGTATTACACTTACTAAAGTACCGTTACACTTCACTAAAGTACCGTTCTTCCAGCTGCAGAAAATCAAAGTCAACTAATAAACAAAGCCGCGTTACACCAGCCTACAGGCTACAGATATTCAGTGAAAGTACTTTAGCGTGCAGTAACTATAATGCGAGTGTGTCTTGTGTGTGATGTGTGTGTGTGTGTGTGTGTGTGTGTGTGTGTGTGTGTTTGTGTGTGCGTGCAGGTGCTTACCTGCGTGTGTGTTAGAACTGGTGAAAGTGGCACGCGGCCGGAAGACAAGAGAAGGATGTGGAAAGACGGGAGACAGAACAAGAAAGAGATGGGGTGGGAAAATAGGGAGAGACTTAGAAACGGAAGGAGCATACAGGAACAGATGGCGGCAGACAGGAAGAAAGAAAGTGCATAAGGAGAAATAGGGTCGGATGATAGGGAAACAGATGGGAAAATGGGGAAAGAGAACATTGCAGGAGTAGAGAGGGACGGGGTGGGTACGCAGGAAGGAAGAGACAGAGAAAAGTAAGACACGAAGGAAGTAGGGAGAGAGAGAGAGAGAGAGAGAGAGAGAGAGAGAGAGAGAGAGAGAGAGAGAGAGAGAGAGAGAGAGAGAGTGAGAGGGGAGAAGGGAGAGGAGAAGGGAGGGAGGGAATAACCTTGTAGCAGACCCCCTCGCGCCGTCGTTCCCGGTTCCCGTATAACACGACAACGCCGGAGAGGCACCGGGCACGTGGCAACGAGAGGGTCTTGAACGAGGCTAGGAGCGAAGAGGTAGGCGCGGAAGGAGATACACGGGAGAGAGGAAGAGACTGAGACGGCAAAAAGAGAAGGAATGGAGGGAAGCAGGAAGGGGAGGGAGAGAGGTAGGAAGGGGAAGAAGGGATGCAGGGAAGGAGAAGGAATAGGAGAAGTTATATTTCGCTAAAAATATCCTTGTTACTGTGTACGCTTGTGATACCTGATTCAGCATCAGTGTCCACATAATCGTTGCCGGACGTCATGTAAATGCCGTTCAACTGCAGAAAATCAAAATCAACTAATAGAAGAGGCAGTGTTTGCTTGCTTGCAAGGTACGAATCACAGGTGTTCGCTGTACCGTCTGCGTGTAGAAAGAATAGTGGAGAAAAGTAAAAAGGCGAAAAGACTAAACAGAAAGCAAGAGACCAAAAGAAAAGGAGATAAGGGATAGGATAGGATACAAAATGATTAAGAGATGACCGTTGAAAGGAAGAACAGCAATAGTACTATGCATGTTACAAATTATTAAGTATTTGTTGCTAAAATATAATTTCCACGTGCATTGTAAAATTAGTGACTTAGTTAAACGTAGTAACATATGGAGATTTTGACATAATAATTGTTTCCAATTGATATTGCAATATTATAGCTTCATTAGTAATCATTGATGCATACGATTGACTTTAGATGCCGATAATGGAGCTAGAAGGCATGCTTAGAAAATATTCTCTCTCTCTCTCTCTCTCTCTCTCTCAAGTTTCAAAATTTGCGTGTGCTCTACTCAATGTCGTCAAAGAGGCTGCCTCCCTTAAAGAAATATCACCAAATATTAAACTTGTGGAAAGAAATATGTAAGGCCTAGTATCTTCTTGCACGAATCTTCCGGTCCAGCCGAATACAGAAGCAGAGAATGCGCCAGGAGTTGGTCAGACCATCCTCCTATGTGGCACAAACTATTACTCTCTGTCCTCATTTAGAAGTAACTACTTTAGGTTTAACCATACCAAGTGCCCCTAATGCATCCAAAATGCAGCGAGACATGATCTATAAAATAATCTAAGAAGGGTCTCCTTTTGAGTCTCTATGGTTGTATTACACAGTTGATAGTTGCGTGATTAGTTTAGAGTCCCAGTTTGATTGAGTCAATAAATCACTACTTGACACCATATGTCTCACAATCCTTACATTGAAAAGTGCACAGGTATAAGTCTTCCTTGTTAACCAGCAATCAGATTCATGCTAAGATAATTTAAATGCTATATTTCTCTGTTACAGTAAACTTCTGCAATGGTTGTAAATGGTTGTGTCATGAAGTGACAACTTTCCTCCGAGAGATTGTAGATTTTGGTAAAAGCTATACAAACCCTTCAACATCTCAAGTCAATCTCCATTTTGTTATCTTATTTCAAGGCAAGCTCGCTACTTCCAGTTATTTTTCTGTAATTTACTGGCCATTAAATAAGAAAAGGAAAGATGAGTGACTATCAGAGTAAGTCAGGAGTTCATTGAACATAAATTCACCAATAGTACTATACTCGTTTTGTATAGAAAGTGAATGGAACGCAAATCAATTCTTACCTATGCTGATATAAGCATGTCCAGGAGGGAAGACATATTGAGATATCTCAAGAGCCTGTGAGAATGCTTTATCCGCTTTTTTCCAGTCATGCAAGTTCACATAAATGACTCCAATAAAATGACAAGCTACACAAACATGTATATATAGAGATAAAACTAATGTTGCTCAACTGAAGTTTGCGTAATTACGTGACACTCACGCACAATGAAAAACGCAACCACTGACGTAACGTCTATTCTATCTACTAGTAGTAATATACTCACTCTCCACCATTGCCACTGATGCTGCTGCTTTTTGCGCATGTAGTTCCCGTAATGTCAACAGGAACGGTAACATTTCAACAAAGTCTTGTTGCTTCCATAAGCAGTTTGTTGCCTTTTTCAATACTATATATACCATATTTAATTAATTGAAATGCGACTTAATTCACTTGTATAATATTTATATACCATTCGCAGTGTCGACGTAAATGAGTGGAATTTGTTGCAAAGTATTCAAACTCTGCTTGTACAGCTCCGTCGCCTTCCTAAAATCACCCTTTTCTTCGTACAACGATCCGAGGAGTACAAGAGCCTTAACAGCTGTACATAAAATAAAACGTTTACATACAGAACGATATTGAAAGTATACCGTAGATGTTACCGCAACTGTAGCTTACGCTGAAATTATCGAAACACTCAGAGGAGAAAGCAGTATCGAAGAAAAAATAATCATATTCAGTTCAACTAAATAAAATGGTTGTATCTTTCTAGGTGATTAATTTTGTATCTATCCATACAGGTAGTATGGTTACAAAATGAAATTAACGAATAAAAACAAAAAAAAGACTTGTAAATTGCTAGTGGGTTATCAATATCATCCACTGTCAATAAATAGTAAAGCAATTTCACAACCCACGTATACATATGAAGAGTCATAATCTAATAAGATTAGGTTATATTATATAAAGAACCATTGTTCTTGACCTAAAACTTAAATCAACAATGCTATCTAATTGGCAAATTGTCGCCAGCAACAGACAAAACATATCTAACCCTTTCTCATATCAGAATCGTCTGCAGGCAGTATGGTGCTGTATATTTCAATTGAAACTGAAAAAGCTTTTTCTGCTTCTTCCAGTTGCAGCAGCTTCAAACAGCATTCTCCAAGTTGCAAGAAAGCTAAAGTTTACATTGAAAAGCAAACGATTAAAGATGCTGCACAAAGATCTAACAGTTTTCCCACATTCTAATCGCGCACCAAGACAAGTAAGAATTAATATACAAAAAAATGAAATTAATAATATGAGATACAAAAAGAACATTATCAAACGTTAACATTCCAAATATTAAACACAAAGTGTAAAGAATTACTTGTGTTTCCAATGCATTCAACAAGAGCAAATGGAGCAAAGACTATCGAACTTACCGTTAGCAATTTCTTTCGACATTGAAGGAAACTTTTTCGCTACTATATTTCGGAGTTGTAACAGCAACGGTAAACATTCGACATATCGATTTTGCATAATTAGAGATTTCTCAAGTCCCCGCAACGCTACAGAAACGTTAAAAGTTAAAAATAAAGATAATAGAGATCGCATTTGATAAACTATAGAAACCTGCGATACACTCAAAGGATTCAGGTGAAATCGTTTCACAAATGAGCAAACTTTGTCTGAGCACATTCTCAGCATCTACCACCTTGTCAGTTTTGAGATAATTCAATCCAAGCATGTAAAGAGCTACACGTCAAGTAACTATTTCCAGGTAATAAATGTACATGGACATTACAATTTATGTACCTTGATTTAATCGAGGATGAAAGTCATAGCGAAATGATCGATAAAAATCAATAACTTCTTCAAGTAAAGACGACGACTTCTGCAGCATACCGTTCGAGGCATAGTGCTTTGCCAATTGGTATAATGCTATTTCAATTAAATTATATCGAGATTGAGCAGATAAACGATCTAACAAATGTGACTCACAGTTACAAAGAAATAGTAAGGTATCTGGTAGATATTTCCTGAATGTTTCAGCACATTCTTCATACAGTTTGATGGCTTCTGCCGTTTTTCCAGCAGACAAATAACAATTAGCTAGACAAGAGACAACTAAAAAACTTCCAATTTAGAACAAATCGTCACACATTCTCAAGTGTACTGACGTTCTGCGACAATACGATCGTCACGATTACACGTTGACATCACAACCGACACAGAATCTTCTGCCATACGAGTGGCTTCCGGTATATTGCCAAAGGCCAGGTGACATCGACACAATTCCCCTAGAACTAAACGAAATACAATTAAGATATAAAAATTTTATGGTAAGAGATAGAAGTAGTGATTGAGAGAGAGAGAGAGAGAGAGAGAGAGAGAGAGAGAGAGAGAGAGAGGGAGGGAGGGAGGGAGGGAGGGAGGGAGGGAGGGAGGGAGGGAGGGAGGGAGGGAGGGAGGGAGGGAGGGAGAGAGAGAGAGAGAGAGAGAGAGAGAGAGAGAGAGAGAGAGAGAGAGAGAGAGAGAGAGAGAGAGAGAGAGAGAGAGAGGAAGAGAGAGAGGAAGAGGGAGAGGGAGAGAGAGGAGGTGAGGGAGGTAAAACTTAATTAGGTAAAGACATTAATAATCATGTTTCCAGCTTACCTATAGCAACGTCGGCATGGTCAGCAGGTAAAATCTGTCTCATAGTAGTCAGTACTTGTCCTAAAAGCTCCAGAGCTCCATTATAATCATCACAAGATAGTAGACAGTGAGCACAATGAGACTTGACTAAATATTTAGAAATACCACCACAACAAATATCGCTGCGGTGCGAAACATTGATGTTACTTACTGGTTGTAATAAGAAGATCCGATCCTTCAACAAACTGTACCTCATGAAGTGCTTGTTGGTACATATCATAGGCACGATCACACTGACCAGCTCTCATATATACATTGGCCAACTGGTCCATTACTGTAGTTCAAACATAAGTCAGTGATTTAAAGATTTCTCGTCTCTATATAACTAACCTACTGCAGCTTGCGTCGGATGAAATCGTCGGAAGTTAGGCGAAGCATAAATATAGAGAAGACGTAAATAGATACGTTCAGATTCAGCAAGCTGACCTAACTGTAAGTAAGAATCTGCCACCATCCTTTGCACTGAAAGTAAAACACAAAGTTAGGTAACTACAAGAATATGAAATTACACTTCAACATTTTTTCATTAAAGATGAATGTTATTTGTGCAAGAGACAAGCAACATCAAATATAGGAATGATGAATTTGTTGAAAAACACAAATGTATATACGTTTAACCAATAACACCAATTTGAAAAGATCTTCTAAAAGGCGCAGCCATGTAGAATATTGACGTTGAAGCTACATTAACTTAATAAAAATGAAACCAACTTCTGGTGCGTATCTCAAATTGTACCTTATAATATATATATATATATATATATATATATATATATATATATATATATATATATATATATATATATATATATATTCGCAAGATATAGCTCGGCTATAAATAACTCGTTAGTTGGTATACGTTTAATGGCGATATACATATAAAGATTTTTAAGTTAATTATTTCCAAAAAAATTTATGTTACGAGACAAGCTAGCCCTACGATTATATTCATGTAAATATTCTTCTACCTAAAGCCAACAACATTATAATAAAACTTGCAGATACCATATCTTTAGCTATGGGCGCAGAAAACGAGGCTTCGAAATATTTACGTAAATTAACGAGTAAAGTACTGGAAAGACCTCCGTCTGAGTGTAGATGTATGACAATGTTTGTCACGTTCAGGAATATCTTATAGCCTCAATGCAGTATAATCACCGATTTGTGTAACAGTAAAATTAATGTATGCGATTGCCAAGTCCATGGACGACTATTAACGGACTTTGCTATGGCATAACACTACTATCGCTTTGAACGATATACAAGTAACGCTCCATAAAGAAAATAAAGTCTAATTTCGCAATTTTCTGGTACAATCCTATCATAATTTCAGAAGACTCATAGCTGTAAAAGGGGCAGTCTAATAATTACTTCGATTATTAGTATGCAGAAGCGCCAAAGTGCTAAACTCTCGGCTGCTAGCTTAGAAAAACAAAACTACTTTCCAAGAAAGAAACGACATGCGATTCTAAATGCAGGTCTTCAGTACGCAGGTATTAGAAATGAAAGGCGTGTGAAGAGGCTGGTGTGATTATACAAACGCGTAGAGAGAAAACAGACATTGGTCCGGCCTATAGTATATTATGTGAGATAAAACGCTTGTGTACAGCAGCCTCGTATTTCAGCTTCCCTGGAAGTTGCAACATTGGTCGGGAATTTTGATACAACCTGGATACATAGGAGAAAATTGCAAAATGTGAAGTTGTCAAGTATTGATGAATAAAATAACCAGCTATTTACATTGCTTATCTGAAGACAAATTAGATGAAATAGGCGTCTGGTGAAAGTTAACTCTAGAAAAAACGATCTGCAGCCTGACCAGTTCCTGCTAGACACATTGACTAGCACGTGAGAAAGTATGCAAAGACATCATCATATACACTGGCACACTTTAAGTGAATTAGCAACCAGTAATAACAATGAGCGAATGCGCAGTTTCCCCCTTTGGTCCGCTTGTCCCTGCAATGTGTCATTGGTTTAAACTTAGCGCCTGCAAGCTCGGTCGCCTCCGGTTATTAATGACAAGACTACCAAAGCTATGTAACACCCCTTATGCATAAGAACTTACACAGTAAATAGAAAGAAGTCATCCAAACATCGTCGGGAAATACAATGTGTATCACGTCAACTGCTTTCAAGTAATAGCTCAGAGACTCAGACGCACTATGCTTCAGAAAGTGCCATGATGTACCCATTTGAAAGAGAGCTATAAGACAACATTTCCATAAAAATTCTCCATATTCATTTTCTAGAATTAAGTTACATTACCATTCGTGTATAAATTGACTTTGGAACATAACCTTTCTTCAACTCCCTTCAAACGACATTCATTGTGTACATACCTGCCAATTGGCTCCAGTACCTTTAGTTGTTTTTCACACAATCGAAAGCCAGTATCAACGTGCCCACTGGAAATGCTGGTATCACAAGCTCTCTGAACCACATCCCAACACACATCATCATCACATTGTGTCGTAAGAATCCTTTCAGCGACACTGTAAAGATGAGGAACCATTTCCACAAACTTGCTATCTTTCAATTGAAGTTTAGTGTTATGCAATCCCTTTGGCACAATTTGCTGCAAATACGCAGCCAAACGAGTAAGTTTAGCGTGTAGAATACGAGGCTTTCTGATGAGACGATTTAATACGGTTAACTGTATTAGAGCATGAACATCACATCTGTAGTTATCATTCGTTTCAACTGTCGTAATAAGAGCTTGAGATAACAACTCCGTTAGACTCTTACTAAACCTAAGAGGTGCTTGTCTGTCGCTATTCGAAAAGGACATTAACTGGAGAAGGTGACCTGGTATGTTTCTGGATGACAGCAAAGAAGCGAATTCCAACACACTCAAGGCATCAGGACTTACGGCTTCAATATCAAATTGCCACGTCAGATAGACATGGTTTGCGTTCTTCATCCAGAACTGTGCGAAGAGCAAAGTTCTTTTGTCGATAGGATTGTCAGTAACGCGATATATCAGTTCATGCTCAAGGGTCTCAAGCTGCTCAGGGTGATTTACACCGACAGAAGCTAAAGCAGCCCTCAAATGACTAATATGAAAATATTGCAAAAGTTTATCAATGTTTAAAGCTGTGGCTTTCATCTCCTCCTCTTCTTTCTTCAGAAGATAATAATAATTACGAACTGACATGTTTCTTTGTCGTATGAATGTGCCTATGTGTGCAATGGCTAGTGGCAATCCGTTGATCAATGGACTTGTTACTAATTTTCTTGCATATGCCAATTCATCTTCATCAACTGGACGTGCTCTATTAGCCCAACCAAGCAATGCAGACAAAGCACTACCACATGAAAGATAGTCAAGAGTAATGACAAAGTCAGCTCTTTGCAACAACGCGTGATCTGCACAACAACGAGTTGTAACCAATATGTGAAGATTTGACGATTCAGATGGTAAAACCCGTAATAACAAATCAAAATTTTCGACGTTATCATATATCAAAAGTACTTTAGCTTTGTGACGAATGTGATAAAGGAAGATGTTGTTCATTTCATCAAGACTGCCACTGTGATGTAGACCTTGAAGTTTACACAACTGCAACAGCAAAGTTAGATACACAATATGTATGTAACTTAAGTAATCAATGCACTCAAAACGAAATAGTAATTTTCATAATTAACTCAACTTGGTAACTAAAATGCATACATACAGTTAGCCAGAAAATCTGAATTTATGTATTGGTAACTTTATACAATAGATTGGTAAGCGGCTGTTAACATAAAAAATGTGTGAGAGCGTGTGTGCTTGCATGGCAAAGGAACAGCTTCATTGGCACTTCGTGCTTCTACACATGTACAAACAACATCGAAGAAAAAACTTGCGCCAGCTGGAGTCATGCTGCTCCTTGAACAATGGCAAATCCTATTTCGAAAACTTGGCTGCCTCCTGGTACGACATAGTGCGAATGATCAAAATCCCGGCAAAGTCCCGAAATTAGTGCTTAAGTGGTGGGCATTTTGAGTCAGTGTAAAAAGGTTTCAGTTAATTCTACTTAAAGATAAGTCTCCTTCTTGGTCTAAAATGTCCTTGAGTCAAGGACGTTTTAGTGTGACGCGCAATAATTAACATCTGATATGCACAATCTTTATCCTGACAAGTGGGACCAGTTTACAAGGCACGCTGCAACGTATAAGAAATACAAGGTCGCATAAAGATAACCTCAAACGGACCGAGATTGCGAGAAAATTTGTGACTTTTGAAGTGCCTGGCTGTCTATTTGCTGTTGGAGCTTGTGTTTATACCGCAGTTCGTATTATATTGTAAATAATTGCGAACTCACGTTCTCTATCAGAGATGTTTGAAGCATTGCCCAAGATTCTGCATTGAAAAGGATCACACCGTCACTGTACACGTCTCTGAACGTGACAGCAAAACGAGCAGCAAGTGAGGACTTGCCAATGCCTCCGTGACCACGAATAACCTAAATAGGAACATAGAGATGTTTTGCTTACAATTAGTAAAACACGAGTGATCTCATTACCAGCAAGCGAAATGTAACTTCTGGTGATACGGACAAGAATCGAATGTCATCTCCTAGCAACTGCCTTCTAATCTCATTCAGCTCGTCGTCGCGACCATAAAATCTTTTGTCATACCGAAGATTGCGAGGAAAGATGGATTCTGGAAACAATAAATAGACATAAACTTTTCGTCAAAGTATGAGACTTGAGTCACCTACTAGTTTCCTCAACAGTTGCTGTTCTCTGTAACTCTGCAACTTTAGATCTCACGTCCTCCAAACGGCCTCTTCTTCCACATGCACAGTACCAATCTTGCAACATTTTCATCGCTCTTTCTCTTGTTGTTGGAATGTCTCTTTCAATACAATCCATATGCTCTATATTCATTTTGAGAAGTTGACCTAACATTCGCCATTTAGATCCCACTGACTTCGATAACTCAAACAATTGGTATTCAATAGACACTACAGTAACAAAAAGGACCAAAATTTCAACATTCCGAATATTTTCAAATTTTAACTGTTACCGTTTTCATTAAGTGTATATTCTCGAGCAACTCTCTCCACCACCTCTTCTCCAAAGACCTCCTCTGCATGCAGTCGGCATTTTGCATCCAGCAAAGACTCACACAGCAGCCTAATTGTCGCTCGCTTGCCGTGTTCTTTACGCCATCTTTCTAACATGACTGCTGACTGATCAGTCAGGCTGTGTGAATAATCATGTACAATGCATGCAATATCGTTAGATTGAAATGACGGAGGACGAAGACAGCGAGCTACATCTCTCCATTGAGGCTCAATTCGTCTGGATAGATGTCGTAGCTGAGCATTACTCGGACATCTATCGCTATCTAAAAGAACATCCAACATCGTTAAATAATAAAAAAACAAATTTTGCGCTAAGACAAACCTGTTAAAGAAAGCAACATTTCTTGAAACTCCTTCAAACTAAAAATAGTATAAAAAACAATAAAAGATTAAACGGTTATACGCAAAGAAAGCTACTAATTTTGTTACAACTGAAAGTGATCACATAATCAGATGACTATTATCCACAGTTGAAGTACTGTACTTGTAACAATGATAGCGCTTAGAGAAAATGTTTCTGAGTAACCTCAGCGTCTTATAATTAATAGTGTCCATATACGGTATCAGAATACTATTTTGATCTTTAGATGCAAAGGATGAACTGTTGATCAACAAGCTGCTTATCGAAGACTGTAAGACCAGGCCCACCAGCTTGACCATGGCTTGGGTGGACAACCAGAAAGCCTAAGACAGTGTGCCACACGGTTGCTCCAATGCTTTTAGATCTATAAAATCAGTGCAGTCTTGTGCAGTTTCCTCTCACCGGTAAAGAACATTTAGAGGACATCGATGGTGCTTTCTTGCGGAAACAGTACGATCAAGAGTAGGCTTAAGCAGATCAGGAGGGGTATTTACAAGGTGACTCGCATTCTCCACTTCTCTTCTGTATTGCTCTCAATCCTCTGGGTAGGAAGTTAAACAGAACCGGTTACGGCTACCGGATGACCGCTGCGCTCGGTGAGACTGCAAAACGTCAGATCATCAGTCATCTACTTTACAAGGATGATCTGAAGCTGTCTGGCAGAAACTCTGATCAGTTGGATGGGTGTTTGCACACCTTGCGTACCTTCTCTGATGACATCCAGATAAATTTTGGTAAAAAAATGTGTTGTTGCACACTTGGACAGTGGCAGTCTATCTGGACACAACTCTGGAGTTAGGGTATCAACTGTCTGGAATCTGGTCAAGTTCACAAGTACTTGGGTGTAGATGAAAATAACGATATTTAGCACAGCATGATGCGGGAGAGACTCCGTCGTGAGTACTTTCGCACAGCGAAGGTGGTTCTCTGCACTGAGTTGTATGGTCAGAACAAGATTCTAGTTATCGATGGATTGCACTACTGCTTTTAACGTACAGTTTAAGCGTCATTCCTTGGGCTGCACGGACCTGCAGCAGCTCGATTGATGAACCAGGAAACATATCTCTATGAACGGTGTCTACCATCCTTCTGCAGACGTTGACCGACTGTACGCTCCTGAAGTGAAGGGGGTAGGGGTTTACAACAGATTGAGTCGACTTATCAATCTTGTATTGTAAGGCTAAACTGTTAAATTGCTGAGAATTCGGATCCTTTCATGCAGATGATATGGAAGTGTGACTCCGGAAAATATTTACACTCAATCAAGCGCATGGCTTGTCGCTTTACTGCACAGCTGCTGAGGAGTCTTGCTTTGGACGACAAGTCGCAGAACTTACACAGGAATGCATCATCTCGGACGAAGGTGGCTTCGAGCAAGCACATGAAACATCTATGAGACATTAACGTACGTGTTCAGTTCTTTTCCTATGCGGTCCTGGAGCGGGAAGCCTATGCACGGGCAGTATCACCGTCTCACTGAGCAACCACTTGTGGACATACAAGAGACTTACGGATGGCTAAAATCAGCGAATCTTCCTGATGCAACTGAGGGAATGGGTTTTGCTGCTCAAGACCAAGCTGTTCGAACTCTGTAGTATGAGCGCAAGATTCTACATCGTGATGTCAGTTCTAATTGCTGCATGTGCAGTATAGGTATGGAAACAGTCGACCACATTGTGGCAGGCTGTAGTGCTTTGGCACCGATGGACTACACTGATCGACACAATCAGGTGGCCTTCATCATTCACTAAGATGTTCGTCGCCATTTTGGGGTTTTAGTGGAGAGCAGATAAAACCGGCATCATCTTGATAGGTTTGTGGAGACGGATGACATTACTATGATGTGAGATACCACCATCCCTACTGCCCGGAAGATCAAAGTCAATCCTCCAGACATCTGTCTCAGAAATAAGAAGACAAACAGTTGCCTTCTTATTGATATCAGCTGTCCTGCTGATGACATCATTGGCAGGAAACATGCTGAGAAGTTGGCGAAGCATGGGGACTTGCGAGTAGAGAAAAGCCGCATGTGGCGTTGTGGAACACGTGTGGTTCTGGCGGTCTTGGGAGCTTTGGGCACAGCGCACGCAGGTTTTGTACGGTTGCTGGACATTATTACAGTTCACCAGAACCTGCAGCACTTACAGAGAACAGTACTTCTGGGATATACTCGGATCCTTCGTAAAGTCAAGTATTCTTTCTAGAAACGCCGTGATGGTCTAAGTACTTCTGAAGCAGGGTTTGCTTCCGGTACTTGTAATAGACTTTACGAACCAGAATGATCCTGTTAAGCACAACATTCCCTAGTAAGTCCTTGTTTTGTATTCACTTAACCTAAAAAGCTTCAACTAAATAGCTATTAATTGATCAACATAATACATTACACAGAATATATTATATTTGAAACATAAACATAAGATTTATGCAGTGTTACCTGCTTGATTTGATATCACCTTGACAACCAATATTTGCATCTAAAAAAAATGAACAAATTGTGCTAAAGCTTAAAACGTCTTTTGTCTGTTGTAAATTACATAGATAATTTACAACTAAGACTATTGGCTAGCTTACCAGACTGTTTGCTGGTTGAGTTACCGATCGTGCTTTGCAAATATTGAAACGTCTGTGTAAACGTGTTGAGTTCTCTTTTCATCTTTTCAGAATCCTCTCTTCTCACAACCTTTTGTGTCAGTAATAGCTTCCTTCTGAACAAGATACTCATTGCAGATATGACATGGTGACTACTTTGAAGCTGCGAATCTCTGACTCTAGCCTTTGCGTATCTAGTTGCTCTACTGCATTTTAACACTGGAAGTGGTGGAACAATGTGACTTGCTACATTAGTCGACAAATAGCTGGCACAAGATACTGGTTGGTGTTTGAAACCAATGTGTATCATATTTTCCAAAAGCCTGTTAATGTCACGTCTTATGTTGTCTTGCTCGTTTGGTCTCAGGACCTCTTCTGATGACAGAAATACCTTCCTTCCGACCAAGTTCGTTGCAGTTAAGATGACTTCAGAGCTGTTCACCAGCAGTTTTCGTGCAGTCATTCTTTTCTCGTAAGTTTCATGCATTACATGCTTCGACGATGAAGGCATAACCAACAATCCTATAACGCACAAACTTCTTCAGATATATTGAGACATGGTATATGTAACATTGCAAGCAAATAGCTTGAGTATCTAATTGGTTTTATCATAGCAATGCTTTAGACGTGCAATTTACATACACATTATTAAGCCGTACTGTGTGTGTGTGTGTGTGTGTGTGTGTGTGTGTGTGTGTGTGTGTGTGTGTGTGTGTGTGTGTGTGTGCCCAGAGTAAACTCTCAAACGGTGAGGCAGAGAGATTGTCCAACACTCGTTCATCTGCTCTTCTACTCTGGCAAAGACTGCAGCCATTAGTGGAAAGTGGGTCCCCTCTCAAAGAGTCGAGCCCTACATGGAATCTCGAGACGACGTGACCGCGGTGCGACTTCGAAGTTTGACCTATACGATCACCATGCACATGCCTAGAGAGATGGTCTATTCTTGCCAATTGAAACTACCTGTTTCATGCCTAGGTTTCGCTTTAGCGAAGGATCGAGTGTATTCCCTATCACGATCATATTATCTACCAAAGAGGCACTGGTGTAAACAGAATGTATACGCGTCTCGATCTTAGTAACGTCCGACTGCTATGCTCTACTACAACATAAATTTGCTGCGTAATGCGGTACTGTAGCGTGTAACTTCAGGCCTGGTATAGTAGTGTCAAATGTGTGGATGTATGTTTTATTCAATTAGCCTGACTGCCATGTCAATTATACGGCTATAGTAACGCCAACCTTTCCCACTTATTACTTTCACACTTTCATCTTTATGCTCATCTATTCTCTATCTCCACATGCTATACAAGAAGAGGCGTGTGTGTGTGCCTGGGTTTGTGTGTGTGTGTGTGTGTGTGTGTGTGTGTGTGTGTGTGTGTGTGTGTGTGTGTGTGTGTGTGTGTGTCTGTCTGTTTGTCTGTGTGTGAGTGCGTGCGTGCGTATGTGTGTGAGTGTGTGTGTGTGTGAGTGTGTGTGACATGGGCTTGACAGGCCCGTGGGTTGGGTGAGATGGGGGTCCGGAACAAACGTCCTTTTAGCTTTAATTGTCTTCGTTCCATCGAAATTCACTTGTTCTATCTTGGGCTCCTTCAAATCTACTGTGAGGCAAAAGTAGATTGAGAAAAATTGTATTAAAGTTTGGCCTATAGAAGTTGCGGTTCTATAATTTCCGCAAACTATATGTATACACTACAAACTAAGAAAACACGAAACGGGTTTGTGACGTTATTGGTTCACATTGAAGGGGAACTCAAACGGAAAGACAAACTAATCTTAAAATATAGGGTTTATTATAAAACTTTCTGCTGCGTTACTTTCAGGCAAACAGTCGCTTTGGTAGCGGAGAAACCGCAGGTAAGGTACGGAGCATGCGCCAGGCTCATACGTCGTTGACGATAAGATCAGTATACAATAAAGGAATTGCCTGCGTACTCAGTCATCTTGTCAGCAAACTCCACGAAAACTAAACGGGGCATAATAACTATAGAGGGATCTTGTGTTGTAAGGCCTTAGAAGAGGTCTATATAACGAAAGTAGGATGCGAGACGCCGTTTTCTACCGGCAGACCTGACCCTCTCCTTTCACCGAAGACGAGGCTAGCGCAATAGAACTTAACGTTAATAAGAGTTAGCCTTCGTTCTATTAATCTAGGAAGAGAAATTGTCAGAGAGTTTGAATATGAGGTTCTCTTGTAGAAAACTGAGTAAGCGAACATGCCCTTTTCAAAGAGTGGCTGGACAAAGTGTGACAGCCGCAGAATGGCTTTGATTGAGCCTTAGAGACGTTCATCCAACCGCAACGATGTAGACGATGTAGCTAGCACTGTAGTACGAAAGATGTTTACACCCTGCACAGTGTGTAGACTCGTGACCATGGCAATATATCGCCCTTCGTTATTCCAGGATATTCAATACTCTATCGCGGCTCATGAGTAGTCTCGCCAGCCACGCCCTAGCTCCGCCTTCAACATTCCGGCGTAGGAATAGACAATTATATGAAGGGGCGTGTTCGTTTCCGCAGATTTCTCAAAGAGAACGTCAACGCTTCCTTGACATACTTGAAACGACGGTGTGTTGCTACTCGTAGATCAATAGAACGAGGGCAGACGCTAATTAACGTTGAAATGTATTCCGCTAGCTTCATCTACTGTGAGAGGAGAATGTCAAGTGTGTTTAAAGAAAACAGCGTCTAGCTTCTAACTTTCGTTACAAAGAGCTCTTCTAATGCCTTAAAACACAAGATCCCTCTATAGTGACAGTTCTCATTTAGTGTTGGTGCAGTTTGCTGGCAAGATGACGGAGCTACGCAGGCAATTCATTTGGTGTAGGCGAATGTCAAGACGTATGAGCCTGGCGTATAGTCGTACCTAACCGCCGTTTTCTGCGCCACTAAAGAGACTGTTTGAATGAAAGTAGCGCACCATGAATTTCACAATAAAGCCAAAATTTTGAGATCAGGTTGTATTTCCGTTGGAGTTACCCTTATAATTAATCTATTAGATACCCAACTTCAACTATAGGTTATGGCCATGAGAAAGAAGTCTGTTTAGATTTCCATTCGATCGACCGCAGTTGAGAGAGTGCATTCTGCTTTTGAGGCTAGAAAGGGATGCAGCCAGACACTTTCCATGGTATATGATTAGATCGTTTTCAGTCGGACTGCTTTGAGAGAGATTTCAAAGTAGAGCTACAGGACGGGTTAAGGGAGTTGACCAATATGTTGAAATATACAGATGGGTAAAATTGAAATGTCGTCAAGTTGTTACAAGCTACCAAAATTAATATAGAAAACTAACAGAAAGGTATGCAAAACGCTTTTGAAACCACGGCCATACCTGCATCCAATTGTGACATAAATGTTTTGATCTGATCCACTGTATTTTGTTCTTCATCAAGTGCAATCAGTTGCCTCAAGCATTCTGAAAACTTGTTAATGTCAAATTTATGTCTTCTCGCATCTTGGTGCTCAGACAACTTCCTGACATCAACATTAGCTTCTTTTCCATTAAATTCATCACAGCTGTAATAACTACGGAGCTATGCAACAGCTGCTGTCTTGCTGCTATTCTCTTCTTAGCCTTCTTGCATACAACATTGTCTACAACGTCTAACGCGGACACTCTAGTAATCGTCTTTGATACAGCACGGTAGTCTAATACACGAACAGGATTAGAAAATTAACCCTTTTAGAGAGACATCGAATTTTGTATTCAAACCAACTTCAAACATATATAATCAAAGCCTGCATATCAGTGCAGTACATATTTGTCTAGCATTAACTTCAATGCAAAGGCAAACATCACAAATCGTCAAAATGTTAGCACCTAGAGTAAATATTAATACGTTGTAACCTCTAAAACATATAGAAGCGTGAAACAGAGATAGCAGCAATCATTTCTACCTGTAAGTCAGCCACGTTTAAGTCTTAAAATAGAATTGCAAACGTGTTTTTCTGTCTGTTCCGGATGGACGCTTACACGTGCATCCCTGAACCAATGATAGGATTTGGGATGGTACTTCGCCTTGGTCGATATGCAGGAACTCAGTAACTAGACTCGGCCATCAGACTTTAGATTATGAAAACAATATACACGTAAAAGTATTCGGGACGCTGTATCCCTGTGTTAGTCACACCTGTTTGATATTGTGAGGTCAAAATGATCATTGATCAGTCAGTGTGTATCCGAGACGTTATATTCCTGTTTTAGTCAGCAGTATCCTGTTTGATATAGTGAAGTCAAAATGATCATTGATCAGTCAGTGTGTTTTCTTGAAGAAAACTGATCTTGCATGCATGTACCAGGTGACTGCATGATTAAAGTCACTGTAGTTTTATCTCAACATTTGTTTTTGGCTAGAAGTTTCATATCTGATTGGCACTTGATATATAATAATTCAATTTGCTAACTCAAAGAATGAGCGCATCAGCTAGTTTTACTATATAACCTTCATTACGACATACCATTCATGAGTTGTTCTTCTCTTTGTCTATTAGTGTGAACACAATGGCTGGTCAACATCTGTAGATCACTAGCCATACCACTCAATGTTTCAATCATTTTGAGCATCTTTCTGCGTTTCTCCTGTTTGTTTGTCACCAGTATCTGCCTCTCCAGAATGGAGTTCACCGCAGACGCCAATTTCACACATAATCCCAGCTCTCCTTTGCCATCATCAACAACAACATCAGCTACTCTACCGTGACTGACTAAAGCAACTGCTTGAGTTCCAACACACATCATATTGCTGATTGCTAAGAAGAAAAAGACAACATTAAGTCTCATTTGCAAATATATATAAGTGCGGAGACAAGAATAATATTCTAGAACAAGCTGGTACAAGAAACAATAAGACCACAAAAAGGTTATGCTTGTAACTCGAGAGAACTGGTTAGTACCGTATTTAGTATGTTGGCCAGTACAAATCTTGTTTCCAGCACCAATTTGCACAACTACGCACTGTTAGTACAATAAGCACGACTTCACATTACAGTCTCCATCAGAAAGACATAAGCCTCTGTTACGTACTTGGATAAATGTAAGATCAATAAGTCTTCCAACTGTGCAATGTAAGATACAAAAACAAGCCAAAATTCATTCTGTAAAAATAGCTAATAATGTTAGTGTCTTCACTGTTTCTACAAACTATCCCACCATTAAACTGATTCTAGATATGTCTACACCATAAATGAAGCATCAGTATAGATACTAGTGCATTAAATCAATCAAAATTTCTACAAAAATAAACAAACTATAGAAATCAAGTCATTTTCATGGTCTGCCTAAACAATTTTCCATCCTGAATCTCCTATTCCATTACGTGAGGGCACATACATTCATTCATAGTGGCGAGACTTACCTTTGTTACATGTCTTCAGATGCAGTAAGTATTCTACATCTGCACTTTGTCTGCTCAAAATTTTCATCTCTGTAAAGTTTTGGGTAAACGTTTCAACTTCTGCCATAAACTCTTGTGCTTGTCTTTGTACTGGAGGCAGCTGCATTTGTCTCATCATCTCAATGATGCCAGTTAGTAAACATCTACTGACTTTCAGTTGTTTCTCGGTTGCATACTTTCTATACCTCTTCATACTGAAGTGTTTAGACATCAATCTAAATCAAAACCCATAAATGCAAATTCTAAACATGACTACTCAAAATATATTAATGTTACACTGTTTCATTAAGATTGCTGCAAATTGTATGAATGGATAAATAGTGCTACTACTGTATACCGGTAAATACCTACTTAGAGCTTTTCAACGATATCTGCAATTGAAATGTGTAGAAGATTCCTAGCACGTGAATCTAAAAATAACAATTACTTCATCTATCTGAACCCTGTGTTCTCAATCGAAGTCTCCTAGCAAGTCTGTATGTATGTCTGATGCCTTCTTTCAATCATCTTCATGCTTAATTAATTATTCCTTCTCATATCAGCTAGGGGACGCGGTTTACAACTTAAGTCGGATGATTTCTTCACCTATGGGGCATAGACGTTAGATTCCTGACATTACAGATGTAATCAAAGCGCTCAGCACTACTGGGCGCATGCAATGATGCATAGAAATTTAGCCATAATTAACGTAATACCTCCGTGCTAATCTGCACGCCTAAACATAGCCATTGGTTCTCAAACCATTTAATTAGAGGTATGCCTAAACGACAACAGTAAACATCCAATTACAACATCCATTCCCGCACGTACAAATTAGCATACTTTCTCTTTCTCAATACCCCAACATAAATACTTTCACTTTCTCAATCACTTCGACTTATTACAAAGTTTGGAGCCAAACTACTACTAGATTCTGTTGTAACGACTAGTTACCTAGCAAAGACGTTGATGTTGCCAATAACTAGAATAGTGATCGAGTGGTTTCCAAAGCAACTAACTCAACTTCCGTAATTACTAGGAGCTGCTTGCATTCATGAATCTATACGTATCGGAGTACACAAGCAAACATAAAGAGATGTTGAGTACACAAACCAATAAGTTGTTCACAAACCCTGGCCTAGAATTACGGCATGCTGAAGGTGTAGTGTAGACGCATTTCTGGCATCTACAACTAGTCTACTGTAACTTGTTTATCAACAAGTTGTCCTCACCAACATCTCTCGCAGCAGATCAAGAAGAAAATCGTAACAATGATCCAATCCACTTAGTAATTCTGGTATTCGGACTCTGCAAAATCCACTTTCAAGAGCGCGAGGTCTTGCGGCAATCCAAGGTAGTCCCTTTAGCGTGCTTTCGATTACTCACGAAGAAGGTAAACTTTGTCTCGAGATCTCAATGCTTAGACGGGAACGGCTCCGTCATGGGAGACTAATGGGCCAGAACAAATCGACCATGGCAGATGATTCAGTTCGATTTCAGGTGACATGACATCAAGTTTCCTGGTCTCGCGTAACTAGAGAAACGCCACACGGTACAATTGTCCATTTCTTTATGTCCGTCTTCTCTTTCACAGAGCCAATCTCTTCACAAAACACCGACTTCAGCTGCCCGGATGTCCACAAGACAGCGCTGGAGCCATTGGAGCTGCAGCCAGTGAAACAAACAGCAGGCAGATTCCGCGCCGACAGTGCACATTTGGGTAACTTGGACACCATTGATGATTTTCTTCCCAGCAGAACTGCGATGACGACACTTCACTCACCTCACACGTCGGCTGACGGCACATCTAACCTTCTGGACGATTAAAAATTATTTCTGTTAACTACCCGGAAGGAAATGGAGGGAATCCGATTTCTGCTGCTGTTGCAAGAGAAGGCGTGAGCGCGGTTAGTGAAACGAGCGACGAAGACCTTCCTTGAAAATTGTGGCGCGAGGAGAATGAGGCTGTACAGTAACGTTTGCCTGGCAGATGTCATACTGATGATGAGCAGGTGGCGAGTATTCTGCAAGAAGAGTTTGATGTAGAAGGTAATATCTTATCTGTGTGTGTGTGTGTGTGTGTGTGTGCGCGCGCCCGCGCGTGTGCGTGTGTGTGTATTATTTTTATTTATATATTTATTTATTTATACTCCTTATACTGAGGAGTATGAATTAGTACCTGGTTATAAACTGGGTGGTTGTTACCGCTGGCTTGGCATCATGCAAGTAACATCATGTAGCAGACGGGTACTTGTTTGCCTTGTTGTCTAGTTCCAGAGCTACGCCGTATTCAATGCACCTAGATGACTCTGGCCAAGCTCCAGGTGGATTGAACTAAGTGCTGGCCTTTAGCCTCCAAGTAGCACATGGAGGCCCTGTCTCCAGAGGCAGGGGAGCTGTATCCACAACTGACCTCAACATCAACGTCAAATGACCTGAAAGACTTGACATTTGTCCATTTGTGTGTGTGTGTGTGTGTGTGTGTGTGTGTGTGTGTGTGTGTGTGTTTTGTTTATTTGTATGTTTTATGTATATGATCAGTCGGACTGGTAGATTTGTGCGAATACATGTACTTGCATACCTGCTTAGTTGCTTTATGTATTTTCACCACGACTCGTATTTCTCAAACCTGATTTTGCACTTGACATCTTGTGACTGCATAGGTAACTTTAAGGTTGTGCAGATGGGTTAAATCGAGGCTTTAGGGCGAGTGAAGCGACTGGTGTGGCGGGAGCACAATCGGTCCGTACTGTTCACCACTCTGGCCGGCTTTGCCAATAGGAATTGCCACAAATTTGTAGGGTCTGTAGCGTAGCTTCTATCTTGTCTATGTTATCTATGGTCTGTGGAACGACCAGTGGGCAGCCAGTGTTACCTACAGTTCATGATATTGTTAAGCGGATACTGGAGTCGCTTCATATTTTTAACGTGGCTCTAACTATATGAGACTTGTATTGCAGCTTTTTCTTGTTACCCATGGCCCTGATATCCAGGCTAAAGTTACAGTAGTCGACCGACCTGTGACGGTATGACTGTATTTATACTCGAGTAGTGCAGATGTAAAAGAGCTATTCCAACCAATGGACGAGAAGTGGTGTCATTACCGACCAATAGAAGAATGTGAACTCTCTTTGTTTGGTAGCTGCTAATGAGAATTTGGCCATCAGACGTCCATCCTGTACATGGTGTTTAGTCCTTTGCTCTTGATAAGGGTTTATCTCATAGAAACAACGCCTAGTCTACATTTCCACATTCATGTTTTTCCACCAACAACCACTCAAACAACCAGGCAAGCGATTCAGAGAGCATGCTGTATGTATATCTGTTCTTGACCTGTAACATTTTGCTTGTTCCACAGTGTTTCTGCAAGCTTAGTGGTTCTGCAGTCTAACAGCTAGAATTTTCGGTGCGCATGGCTGAGCGGTCGTGGTGTTTTAGTGTTTTCAACAGAAATTTGGCGCTCCAATAAAATTTTCTAAGATCGGTGAAAGGAGCAGTTGGCAGCCGGTGTTAACTACAGTTCACAAGGTGTACTAGAGGGATACTGGAGTTGCTTCATATTTCTTCCAACGTGACTGTAGCACTAAGAAAAGACGTGTATTACATCATTTCCTTGTTTTAGATATAGCTGAGTTAAACTTGACCAATACTGCAAAACAGCAGTTACCATATTGATTTAATAGAGTATGTAACAATTAGCAGGAAATTAAATTTGTATAAACAATTGTATGAGTAACTGTTGTACATACAGTTCTTCATTATGATCTAGATTTCTGTGTCCATGTAATTAGAGTCCATTTAAGGGTGTCTGTTTTTAGCCATTGAAAGTAACTTAGATGTGATATATTGAAGCATAACGTTCTACAGGCATTGATATTTGTTGTGTTTACTTTTGTAGCAAGGCATATATGAGAACAGAATGTCATTGCTCAGGTGAGATTATTAGTCATTATGTGTTTTTATCTGTTAGACTGCTTGTCTTTTGATTTGTCTCTGATTCTTCTTCTATTTTCAGTTTGCGTGTCTTTCTGTTTCTCTACTTCGTTTGTCTAATTAAAATCATTTTAATACATTGGTGTGATTTCAGATTAAAGAACTAATTCCACAATATGGAATTAGGATACTTCAGGATAGTAGATACGATCAGTCTCAGTAATGTATAATTTCCAGGTACAGTAGTTGTCAAGTATTGTCACAATTGGCTGACACGTTAATAGTGACTCACTCACTTACACACACACACACACACACACACACACACACACACACACACACACACACACACACACACACACACACACACACACACACACACACACACGGTTGCATCGTATCTGTTTCTTAATGTTCTGTATATATTTTATTGTTTGACTTCTTTTTAGTCTACACCTTTGTCAGATCGTCCTAAGGAGAAGGATGTGTACACATTGAATCAGAGCATCATGGCATGAGAGAACAACTAGACAGGGACTTGCTCAAAATAGGCACTACTCAGCAAGCCTGAAAGACACAAGGAACAACAGACACGTCAACAGAATCATCTCTAGATGAAACAATTACAGAAGGCTCTGTATGTCAAGTGAGTTGCCATAGAAACAGTAGAATCAGTAAGCATTGTATGTAACCACAAATCTAAAAATTTATTATTAATTAATCGGTCACTCTATATGAGCAATAGTTACCTAAAAACTCTTCTGACCGTTAAGGTAGAAACTTTGTACACACACACACACACACACACACACACACACACACACACACACACACACACACACACATATATATATGTCATTAGATAGCAAGAGTCACTTTGTTATAAAAGATCAAATGTTTACGGCAAACGTGTATTGAGATCAAGTGACTGCCGACAAGAAATTGGATTACACTGTATACTGTTCTTACTATACGTTGCTTGGCAGTGATTATAGAAGCTAAGTTCGGATGATGAAGCACACCGACATATTTATACGCACCAACAGATTGTTGTGAGGTCTCAGTATGTGCATTGAAGATATCCTAAGCTTTCTGTTATTGTAAACTAGGCTGGCACGTTTATTTTGAAAATATGCACTTATAGAGTGACAGGGTTTCCAGTATCACAAAACACTACAATGAAATTTTGTACAAGCCAGTAAATACATGTGCATGGTATGAATACATACATAGCAGCTAACTCTGCAACCACAACTTGTATGTACATGAGCCTGGGTGGAAACTACTTGTAACTAGCATGAGGTGTGACCTTTTCATCTGGGCAGGGTTGCCACACTGTTTCCACAGAAAATTCGTAGGTGAATGTTTCTTATGACGACACACCCACCTTGTTGGAACCACGCCCACTACTCTACAGTTTTCCGTAGACAAACCAGGCTATGCAAGCTATGTTAAACCTTTTGTTATTTTAGGACCGTTCATTACTGTACAGCACTGTACTGTTTATCTAATCTTTCTAAAAAAATCACTTGCACCATGCTTGCTACAATTTATGTATGTGTTTGCTACAAGTTCAGGATCTTTTATTTCTGAGTCGAAGTGCTGGATTTCTCCTTTGGCAACACCTTATGATCTTTCTTGAAGGTACTAAAGTATTATGCAATAATTAGATATTATCTTTTCTACACGCTTTTGGTTTGTTTAAGCATCCAACTTTATTTTAGTCTCGTGAGGTCTGGAAGCAGATAAACGACCACCAGAACGTCATGAATGGGATATGTGACAAACTATGGTCTCAAATTTTGAAGCCCTTCTGCAGGAAGTAAGCTCATAAGGAAACAGAGTAACACTTTTTACACAAAGTTTAGAGACGCTGCACTTGTGAGCTATCGAGATTGCCATGACTTATTAGACGACCTATGTATTTGTAGGCTCACCTGTCATTTGCATCTTTTTGCAGCAAGAATTCATATACTATTGATTTATTCGTAGGCGTGGTAACCATGCCTGGTGCTTAGCATCACATCTTTGGATTAAGGTCGTCTTGAAATTGTTTGTATAGTCAACGTTAGTTTATACACAGTAGTTGCCTTTGTATATGTGGCAATCAATTGCAGTAAACTGTTGACTAGTCATTGTTTGATATTGCCATGTAAATATTTCAATGTCAATTTTCCTGTAGGTACTAATTAATTCGTTGAGTTTGAACAACAGCACAAGTCAAGATTATATGCAATTGTCTGAAGATCGGCAAGCGGTTGCTGATACACCACTATCGATGATCAATGACATTCGAATTGAGATTATCGTAGATAACGAAGAGCTACCTTCACGGGAGATTATTGAAAGCCCGCATTTACCACGGTCACCAAGAGGGAGAGATGAACTCCCAAATCCTCCATTACAGGTGGGGTATGGTGTCGTTGTGTTGTATTATGTATGCTATGGACAATCATTTACAGGAAACATGAATGTGTGTAACACTCACATACATCTACACACACACACACACACACACACACACACACACACACACACACACACACACACACACACACACACACATGCATGTGCACATGCACACATAGCACCCTCAGACTAGTCTTTTAATGGCCTGTTGCTATAGTCTGTAAGTGTTACTATAGTTGCTGAGAATGTTGCAATGTCTGATTTTTCTTGTGCCCTCATTTGAGTAAGAGACTTGCATGTAACAGTATACTCAAATATGGGCGACATCTTTATCATAGATTTGTTCATTGTTTCTGATGTCTTCTACTTGGTGCTCTTTCAGATACCCTAGTATTTGTTGTTATGACTCTTGCCTATTTCTTTTATTTCATCATCGTTTTGCACGACTGGAGGGAGCAGATGTCGAGGAGCATCGTCTTCTGCAACTAATACGTGCTATGCCGTCGCCTGCCTCAATCGAGGATCTCATCGATATTGAAGAGAGGCTCAGATGCATGATGAGAGGAGCAGCTGAAGTATAGATTGTTACACCAATGATAACTGTTATTAGAACTAGAAATCTCCAGATTGTCAGTACAATTGTCCAAAGGATTGAATGCTTGCTGTACTTCTGTATGATGTATGTCGATGTATACCATACTGACGTGATTAATACCCCAGTCCTTGAGTATAGTCCCATCCCTACCCTTGGTCCAGTCCTTAAGATTTTCACACCTTTTTCTTCTTTAATTAGCGCTAATTGGCGCTTTTAGTATACACTAGCTTCTTTAATTGCCTACGCATTTGGCAACGTGTTCTAGGCAGCTATGGCAAAGAGATATCCTAGCTTCACTGTTGAATACAAGATCAGCGTTGTTGAATGGCATGGAGGCAATGGCTCCGTGTCAAAAACCACCAACCAATTTAGCATTGACTGGAAGTGTGTGCGAGACTGGAATGCAAAGTAGAGGAGCTAAAGCGATACGAAGCAACTCCGAAAGAAAAGAAAGCAAGAAAGGTGCATGGCTGACTTGAATTAATAAGTGTACAGCTTGACGACAGGTTGTGTGACTTTTTGCAAGAGAGGCGAAACTTTGGCCTGGCAGTTTCTAACGTCGTACTGATAGACAAAGTAAAGCGAGTTGCAGGCAGAACAAAACATTGTAGGATTTAAAGCAAGCAATGGATGGCTTGTCAGGTGGAAGCAATGCTTTAACCATAGATACTAGAGCGGGGGAAAGGGATTGGAAACGCCTAATAGATGATGTCATTGTGCCTTACAAAACGATCCGGGTCGGCGGTTGCCTTTGATGCTCATGCGCGTTACGCCAAAAAAGTGGACCTTTACGTTTACAGCAAGTTGTAGCACACTAGCCCAAATCAGTTTTCACTCAGTGCCATTCGTACAGCGATGAAAAGGACAACTTTGGTATCTGTCGTTGTTTGTTGTCTTTCAGAATTACTGGCAAACGTGTGAGCACTCCCTATTGAAGGGAGCCAGTGAAGGTACCCTTATCAATGCTTTCATAATCTAGGGAGACGGAAGAAATACACAGAGAAACGATGAATGGGTCTTCTTCCGGTACTGAAATGGCGGCTAGAATAGCTGACGTCGTCTAGTTTGTGTACCTCTAGCAGTGGGCTACGAGCTCACATAACCGGGGAGAGTGCATGAACTAAGCAGGTGATATTACGTTAGTGGTCCCAGGTATAATAGACGCTGAGAAAGGTACGTAGTTCAGTACACTAGTATCTTAAAGGAGAAAGGTTATATTTTCTGTTCTGCACTTTGTGTACCTTCAGCGCGTCCTTGATAGTTCACAAGTAGTAATAGGTTCCAAATTCTGTTCTGGGTGCCTTTCAAGAGTGGAAATGGTTACTTGAGAGGCTGAGGACATTGAATTGAACTAATTTAATAAAGGTTTCTATCAGATATTGTGCAAGTGCAACCATAGCTATATTAGAATTTTAGCGTACATCAAGTATGGTTCCACGTTGTAGAAATATGTTCCAATATGTTAGATGGGACGAATGATGTATCTGACTTCCAAAATAAACAGGGAGAGAAGAAAGTCTCCTGCCAGAGAGAAACGTGAAGTCGAATCGTGCAAGTCTAGCTTTGACAAGGTTTGACGGTATTGTCCTAGCCTTTTCATTGATGGCATCAACAGTACCCAAGATAATGTGACTAATATTGGCTTAATTACAGGATACTCAGACACCTCTGAATCCAAGCATAACCCGTGTAACTCGAACAGAGGTATAAGACTGGATTGTAATTGTAATTAATGTACTACAGTGTGACAGGAACACTGTGTTTTCTCATAGTGTGGGATGTCTCCATTGTTGAGAATCGACCTTCCCAAACTTCTAGCCCACTTGATTTTGATGACATAATGAGTTCATTAGCTTTACCAAAGGGATGGTTCACTGTCTCTACAAATGCAGAGTCTCTGTGCTGTTTTATTGCCCACATTATTGCCAACTTAACATTTCAACCTGCTGAAGCAGATGTTACTTTGAAGATTTGGACGACCATTCCTGGGTTATTTTCATGCGTGGACGAAGAGTGAGTGAAAGAGGTCGTACCCAGTTGTCATCACGCCTGGTTGTCACCGATGGTGCTTCTATTAGAACCATTATAGATAATTTGAAGAGGTCTCAGATTTACATCGGCAGTCCTGATGAATGGTGGCATCCTCTATCACAAGAAAGGAAATGACAGTTCAAGAAATCTGGAGGAGACGAAGTCATTGCATTTTTGGACCAGAAAGAGGTCGCGTTCAAAGGAAAGTGTTTTACAAGAACCATTCGTCATGTCAGTTGTGACATGGTGGCATGTGGCAAGGACGTTCGATGTAGAACATGTAGGCAGTATAGAGCAACAGTTAAAGCAATGAATCATTGTGAAAAGAAACTATTGGTGCAAACAAAGAGAGCAGTTGTGACTCGAACAAACGATCGTTATATTACAACACCAGAGAGAGAGAGAGAGAGAGAGAGAGAGAGAGAGAGAGAGAGGGAGGGAGGGAGGGAGGGAGGGAGGGAGGGAGGGAGGGAGGGAGGGAGGGAGGGAGGAAGGGAGGGAGGGAGGGAGAGAGAGAGGGACGGAGGAAGGGAGGGAGGGAGGGAGAGAGAGAGAGAGATGAAATTGAAGTCTTACAAATATTCTGTCAAATCAGCCATGCAAAGGATGGTTAGGATGAAGTCACTTTTAGTTGCAAATGTAGAGATGAATGGTATGGAGCTAGAATCTAAAACACACAATGACCTACTACAGATAATGAAAGAGCGGTCATCTGAAATTGCTTCAAAATTTCCCAAGAACTCTTTCCGTCAGCTATTTTGGAAACAGCAGATGAAAGCTGCATTATTAAAAAATCCAAAGCAGATGAGATGTCATCCATTGATGGTCTGATGGTGCCTGTCTGTCAAGCAAATGTCATCCACTGCCTATGAGACACTTTATAATTCTGGTCTGGTCACACTTCCATCCAAACGAACACTGAGAGATTACACCCTCACTTGTAACGTGTCCTCTGGATTTTGTAACAGCATAGATGAAAGACTTATTCAAGATACCAGTTTTGATGGTGCTGCTGATTGGCAAAAGCACGTTGTTTTGATTTCTGATGAGACGCACCTTAAGGAAGATTTGGTGTTCAACAAAACAACAGGACTGCTGAAAGGTTTCATCAATGTTTGTGATATCAAAAATCATCTGATGAAATTTGAACAGTTATAGGCAACCAAGAAATTATTGCCAGCTTTTTCAAATTCAATGGTCATGCTAATGGTGAGAGGTATATTTACATCCTTAAGATTTTCATATCTACAGTTTGCTTGCAAGACTCTTACTGGTGATACATTATATCCTATTGTTTGGGAAGCCATTCATCGACTGGTACTACTTGGATGTAAGGTGTTGGCAATAATCTGTGATGGAGCTAGTAGTAATTGTAGCTTCTTTCGTATTCATTCAACAAAGCATTCACAATGACATTCTTTTGTAGTCATATTTCTTGGTGCTGCATTTTACATTTGTAGTCTATAGTTTAGTGGTACACCACCAGCAAGGAACTTACGCAGGCCTCTGCAGTCTACCTCCTTGGATATCATATATTTCAGATAAGTAGAGAAAATATTCATCCAGAATTCTGAAGGTGTTTATTTGTAAACTTAGTATTAGTCATGAAGGCATGATCTTTGTCACTGATGAATCAATGCTGCAAACTTGGAGTTTCGTAAACAGGGAGAGCCTGATTGAGATCTAATTGTATACATTAGCACAGTCTCATGTGAAGTGTATGGCTCCCTTTTTATAATATAATGAAGTTGAGACCAACATTTGATATCCTTGTATTATTTTTCTGGGCACATTAGTCATTATGCATCTATTTTTTTGGTCGAAACATAACTGAGACAAAACGTGTATGTCAGCAGCAACGGGTCTTATTCGTTTCATCATCAATGAGTATCGTTGTTTTCTAGTACAATAGACCCTCCCATTTGCGACCCTCTCATCTGCGACCACCTCCTAATTGCGACCGCATTGACTGTGCTCGGGCCAAATTTATATAACAGGTACCTCCTAAGAGCGACCACCTCCGTAACGCGACCAGCGACCACCAAAATGTGTCTCGTGCACCTCTTATAGCGACCAAACAGGCCTATGCGCATTTTCAATACTGGTGAACAGATCGGGGAAGTGCGTAACTGTTCGAGTGCACGAGTGAGCTCTTGTCGGAAGCTATGTCTCAGAAGTGCAAGTTTCTAACTCTGGAAGATCGGATTCCTGTAATTGAAAAAGTTGAACAGGGCAAATGCTGTCGCTGTGTAGCAGTTGAGATGGGCGTAGGAATGACGCAAGTTCAATCTATAGTAAGAGACAGAAAGAGCATTAGACGGCAATGGGAGAATTGCCGGAGTGGACCTAAGCAGAAGTATCAGAGTAGTAAGTTGCAGTATGACGACATTGACCGTGCTGTCTGGGAGTGGTTAGTTGAGGCCCGTTTAAGGAACATTCCCGTTATCGGTCGTTTGATACAACAAAGAGCACTCGTGTACGCTGAACAGCTGGGTCATAGTGCATTTTCTGGTTCCAATGGCTGGTTAGAGAAGTGGATGACTAGACACAACGTACGCTTGTCGTGCTTGTCTGGTGAAGCCGCTGATGTGGTTGCCAGTGTAGTTGACGACAGGTCCCGCCGATTGCAATCTTCATGTGAGGGCTATGAGCTGAGGGACATATTTAACGCCAATGGAATGAGTCTTTCCTACAGAGCTTTGCCCTCCAGATCCTTAGTTGTGAAGGGCGATAAAGAAAAAGGAAGTAAGAAGACAAAAGAGAGAATAACTGCTTTACTTGCGTGAAAAATTTACACCTCTTGTAATTGCACACTCAGCTAGTCCACGCAGTTTCAGAGCAGTGACAGCTTGTCTTCCTGTGACTTATGCAGCAAACAAAAAAACGTGGATGACAAGTGACCTCTTGCAATCTTGGCTCAACACCGTGAACATTAAGATGAAAGTAAAAACCGGTCAATCTTGCTATTTGTGGACAACTTCTCTGCCCATCCACATGTGGTCCGAAGTAATGTAAAATTAGTCTTTCTACCACCCAACACCACATCTCGACTTCAGCCCTGTGATGCAGGCATCATACAAACTGTGAAGATGCACTATCGAAAACAAATGCTACGCAGTATCTTGGCCATGATGGATGAACCAACATGTGCATCAGACTTGGTGAAAGGTATCAGTATTCTTGATGCCATCATGTTCCTAAGGAGAGCTTGGGATGCTGTTCAACCATCTACCATTACTAGGTGTTTTGAAAAGTGTGGGTTTGAGGATTCGATTGTAAGGGAGGGAGAAAACGAAACAGCTTGAGAAGTGAATTTTGAGATGGATCTACAGTTTCTGGTGCATTCTTTTGGTACAACATGGGCTGACTACTCAAACTGTGACCAGGAGCTGGCCACTTCCTATACTGAAGAAGATGTAGATTGGGAGAAAAGGGCACTCGAGCGTGCTGTTAACGAAGATAAGGAAACCCAAAATGAGTCTGACAGATACGTAGAAGACGATGCTGAGGCAGAGGGTGATGATACCAGTGGATGTTTCTCTGAGAGGGAGCCTGCTGTTCACTTACACCAACTTAGGGACTTTGCTGTAGCACACGATAACGCTGAATTCGCTGAATTGTTGCAGCTGATTTCGAAAAGCCAAGCAATAGTGGAAAAGTTACAACGTACCTCACAGATGTTCAATAGACAAAGTAGAATCACAGTGTATTTTCAAGTAGAACATTTACGTACAGTACTTCTCTTGATCACTAACAGTCACTATAACACATGATAAATGAGCAAAGTACACTAGAAAGTTAGTTTCAGTCTCTAACAGTGGACAAACACGTATAGTTCTGTATGTGATCTATTGTAGAAGTTGCGTGTGTACAGTAGTAAAAACGTCACATGCGTAGAGCGTGTCTAAGAACTAGTCACGTGCGCAATTAGAGATGTCACGTGTACCTTTGTGAGAGACCACTTCCGTTTTCCGACCAAATTTAACAGGCGTTAGGAGTGGTCGCAAATGGGAGGGACTACTGTAGTAAAACTACTCATTGTAGTAACGAGTATCGCAATCCGACTATCAAAGTCTCCAGTTAATCTATGCTTTACATGAAGCTCAAATGCCTTTGTTGGCGACTTGTTACTCCACATATTGGGTTTCAAGTGTCTTGAATGTTCTTATTGATGGTTTTTATTCTGTTGCAGGATAATCATATCTACGACCTTTGCTCACAAGTTTATTAAAGTATCAACGATTTCTGTTGTTCCAATCGGCACTTTGGTTTGTCCTTCTAATTTCAGTTCTCTGCTGGTGAAGACAACAATTATGATGCCATTGTCAACTGTCATCTGTTCTTTTCCTGTCCGTGTCCGTTGAACTGTATACAATAAATGCAGTCGCACATAAATGTAGTAGAATTGGAGGTTTGTCATAAGAGTCCCATGCAATCATGATCAAACTGTCCTTCCAGCAGACGATACCGATCTTGCTCACATCTTGACAATTTCATGCTCGTTTAGCCAACCAAGAGCAAACAAAGGTATTAGTGTTCTCAGTACAAAAAGGCAGAATATATATTCGAATGAAGTCAAATGTTGCCTCGACCAGCAAAAATTTCAGCAACAAATATTTGTGTGTAGGTAGTATGTACGGTTTAGTGCAAATTGTGTTACAGTGTCCTCCATGTGCTTAAGCATTTTTATTGTACATAAGGCCTGTTTGTTCATTGATGTACGCTTGATAGACTTTAGATACTTTATGAGTATACAGTCTGTAAGTGAGAATTTGTGGAAAAAGGAGGATGTCAGGTGAGCCACATTTAATGTGAATATGCCTGTAGCAGTTGGCCAATCCTATACTCATGCAAGTAGTTGCATTTCCAGTTGTCTCCTTGTACTGACTGTACCAATGTAGCTCAGTGTGTTTCTCCCTTGACCATTGTCATACTTGAAATGTCTAGCTAAGAGAGACTACAGTTTTACGTTATACAATGTTATGCCTATATACAATATACAATGTTATATACAATGTTACGCCCAATGATGACTGCCACTAGAACGATCAGTTGTGACTGAAATTCGAGATCGCAACTCAACACAATCACTAGACATATCCAGGCATCGACATTCAATGGACTCGAAATACTGAAAAACAACAGAGAAGAACAGACGCAATCGTGAAAGTGATCACAGTAACGGTACCACTTGTTACATGCATCCATGTTGTATGCAGAGCATTTCTCTTTCATCAATGAAGAAGCACTAGAAGTGCAAACCCTCGGCCAGTAGGCACCTTGAAGGTAATTAGTCGTGCTATGACAAAATCTTATGACAGAAACGCATGATGTGGGTAACAAAATTAGATGTGGGAACGTTACAAATGCAGCTAGATTAGGCGTTGTTTCTAAATGCATTTTACAAATGTAGTTGTTTCCAAGTGATGGTTGCATAAATGAGGTAGATAACGTGTATCAACTTTGCCAAAAAGATATAGTTTTATTCAACATCGGTGCGTGACAGAATAACTCGGGCAGAATAGCAGATGTCCAAGTACTATAGCAAATGAGTGGCTGGACTGAGACAATTTATCTTCTAGATTCATCAGGATTGCTTTTAAGGAAGTTTTTCTCTTCAGCTGCCATCATTTTCACTAATACCTTGAAAGTGGTTACCGACAGCTGATTAGGCAAATTGTCATCATCTTAGCAACGAAGTTCTGCACGCAACACGCTAACTTATGCTTCACGTTTGCCCTTACTATTGCAGCACGATTGGATGGGTTTTCTCTATCGATTTCGTTCCGTACTAGTAATTACAATAATCTTATACACTCATTGTAGCAATACGTGAATCATCGCCAAGCTTCGCATTTTAATGCTAGCCATCACTTGAGGCAGGCGCGTGCTACTCGTGATAAAGGGAAAACGTCAGACGTTGTTCACTCCTTTCCGTTTCCATTTATCTGCCGAATTGGAATAGACGCTTTTTGGCGAGCGGCACGACCCCCTCTCCCGCCTTCGCTCACGTTAAGAGAGGCTGTGCAAGAGACTAGGCATAAGTCTGCTCCTGTCAATCCCATCTTTTCTCCAATCGCGACTGGCCGCTCCATATCTAATTAATCTACACTCTCATGTCTGAACCGTCTTGAGTCTTCAGTATCCAGAAGAGCTGCTTTTCCGCCTGAGCCACCAATTGTTGCCCGCGAGAATTCAAGACCTTTCGTACACGAAAAACAAATTTTTTTGACCCGTATATGTAGTGCTTAATCGCTATCGTATGTGTGTGTGTGTGTGTGTGTGTGTGTGTGTGTGTGTGTGTGTGTGTGTGTGTGTGTGTGTGTGTGTGTGTGTGTGTATATACATATATATATATATATATATATATATATATATATATATATATATATATATATATATATATATATGTATGTATATATGTATATATATGTATGTGTATATGTATATATATATATATGTATGTATATATATATATATATATATATATATATATATATATATATATATATATATATATATATATATATATATATATGTATATATATATATATATATGTATATATATATATATATATATATATATATATATATATATATATAAATGCATGTACGCAGGAATATGTTTACATCAAAGTTGTAAAACTTCACGCAGATGAGAGTTAACAGTAGCTCTCTCCGTTAGTCTCAGTCACACCGACCCCCTGTTACGAAACTCCTACCTTTTTCATCACTCTTCTCCTCTCCCGCACCCTTCCTCCTTTTTTCCTCCTCGCTGACGGGCAAACTGAACTCTACAAATAACTGTTTTCCAATAGATATTATTAGCTCCTCCCTTCAGTCCCATGTATAGTATCGCCGCTCTTCCCTAGCTCCAGAGTTAGAGACGTCACAGCTATTATTGTAAATTTTTTTGACGTTTTGTGACTGTTAATAAGTGACTCACATCAGCTACCAGAAAGCAAACTGCAATATTGATTCAATCAACTTAGTGGCGTAGTCCGTCTGTACCCTCTGACCATACATTTTTAAAGTATCCCTTTTTAAGCTGGAGAAGATATAATGAGGCAATCCATTCAATGCAATCGGATTTACTGTACTTTGCATACTCCATTGACAATATAGTTTATCTAGCAAACGATTGCAGCAATGGGTTGGTGAGCCTACGTTCTCTCCATATCCAGGAGTCACTATACCCAAGCCTCGCGAGTCCCAAAACAATGGCTGGCTCAGAATGTGACTTTATGCGCGACGTTTCCATTAGCTGTAGAGCACTGGAGAAGAGAAAGGCAATATGGAGTGGAATGATCTGTTCACTGTTGAACACCCTATCCACTCCTGAGTATCTATAAAATTGTGAATTCATAGAAGTATTTGCACTCCAAACTTTTAGCCCTTGACATCAGGTTTGGCTTTAGGAAGTGCATTACATTTACAAGTTCTTTATCTGATGACCTACAATTTCTTCTTTTGATTTATTAGTTTCAGTCTACAGTAGGACCTCAAAGATACGAACACCAGACAACCGAACTGACCGGTCAACCGAACAGCATGCTCTAGCGCGAGCGCGCGCTCTTGCAAAATTTGATCACGTAATGTAGCCACGCGCACGCGCACTTTTGCTTTTGAGAGAGCTCCTGGACCTTGCAGGACAAAAAAGGGGTTCTGCCTTGAAGCAAAAGACAATGGATTGTTATTTTAGTAACCCTTGAATTCGTTCTTACACTCTCACAGTTACTGTAGTTCACGTACTTATCCTTTTTGTTAGCCATACAGTGTACTCCTGTTTTCACAAGTTATGTAATCATCGATATTACAAACTTCAGACTTATGAACATTTCACAATTACGAACACCCAATTTCCCGAGGTGTTCGTATCTTTGAGGTCCTACTGTACTTATATTTTTCGTGGTTATGATGTTCATTGTTCATCTGTTTAATTAATTTAAAAATGATTAATTAATTAATTAACCTTTGTGTTGTGCATCATCATCCGTATTCTGGCTGTGTTTTAGTGCACCTTAGATGAGTTGATCGGATCCATTTGGATATTATGGTGACAAACTGCCATGTTGTTGAGGCGAGGTGAAACACATACAGCGAAGAAATTCAGTCTCACGGCAGCTCTGTTGGCACATTCTATGCAAAGACCCATATAAGATGTACAAAAACACCGATAGATTTGAAGCTTGAAAATAGCTTGGTTTGAGATTCATGTGTAGGCTGAGTTAATTTGTAACTGTACAAATGGAGGAAATTCGTACAAACAATACTATTGATGAGGCAAGTTGCTGGTTGTAAGGTGGTGGTTAGACTAACCTCTGTAAGGTTCAATTTGAATTGTTTAAACACACTATTTATAATATACCACGAAACTGTCAGCTACAACAGGAGAGTACGTGAATGAGAATTGATATTAGTGAAAGACTAAGTAGGTATTGTAATGAGAATTTGCCATTTGTGTTGTAGCTAGTCATATATATATATATATATATATATATATATATATATATATATATATATATAACAGAAAACTAAACTGTTGCATGTGATTCCTAAAATTGACGCCTAGGACTAACAGTTTGTAGATTGAACATATACAGATGAAGATGTAGGTGGCGATAACAATTCCTATTAACTTATTACTAAATTATAATAAATACAGAACATGTTTTAATTTGCTATTAATTAACAAACAGACTGACCAGCAGAAAGACAGACAAACAGACAGACAGTAATAGAATTAACAGACAGACAAACAGACAGACGGATAGACCATGGATGTGCCATGGAGTTTGTTGTCTCAAGGTTCACCATTTGCATTTGACGATGTACTACCGCTGAAAGTGCAGAAAAAGGTTATAATGTAGTGAAATCATTCGTGAAAGCGTGTCCCATCTTAGCGTGTTTAATGAAAGGAAAACGCCAACGCGTGCTTCACCACATCCGTCAATCTCACAAGTCTGACGATGTACCGGAAGAATTTTGTTCTCGCTTAAATCTTTCTAGCTGTCAATTTTGTTTGAAATGGTTTCTAAGGGTGAGTCAGCATCTATCGCAATGCAAAAAAAGAAAACTATTCAAACGGTTAGCGTTAGCCGCTTGCGTCCCTTTGCCGCTTTCGCGCCAAGTCAGTCGGCTTTTGCTGATGACTAGTGCTGTGTAGGGGATGCTGATGCATAGTCTCGCGAGACAAGTGATGTCGGAGATCAATCTCCAGTTGTCTATTACGGGGGGTGTGATCACACTAACACCTTGGGAATCTTCAGCATGGAATTTCATTCAAGGTTTGATTGTCTGTTGATGATATCTTGAAAGCAGTTCTAGCCAGATCAGTCAACTGCATCAAGCCTGTCATGAAGTCACTTTTTCTTGATTGTTGCGCAGTGCCTCTTAACAGAATTTCTGTGAATCCATCAGATTAAGAGGCTCTGAAGTTGCTTTTGCTATAACCTATAATAAAGTAGTCTCCACCCAAGACAGGTGGCAAGTCTAAATCACGTGTTATAAATCTAGTTGCCAACAGTTTTTAACTTTTGAATGGCAAAGACTTCTTTCCAGAGAAGCCCCTGCGGTTAACCACCGAGTAATCGGTTGTAGAGAGCATATCAAGAGAGCTGCTGTAAAATTGATTACATGTGGAGAAATGTCACGGGCTCCTCAAATACTAGCAAGTTCAGGCTTAGCTCCAGCTTCAAAGGAAACTGTGGGAAAACTAGAAAGTAAGCAACCAAAGAGAGCTTTCTCTTTGCCCAGGGTTCGCTTAAAGAAAGATTATTTCTCACTTTCCAAGAAGCTGTTCTAAATATCTTTATGTGGTTTGTTATATTGCACATGTTGTTTGTTATATTGCACCTATAGAAATTTCAAATGTCAATTTTAAAATTGTTGTCTGCCGCCCGGCATATGGCATTAGCTAAATCCAATGGTGATGTGAGACCAATTGCAGTTGGAGAGATTTCGAGGCGTATCACTGCTAAGACCGTGTTCTCAGATGAAACATTCATTCTCAAAATAGTTTATACCAATTAACACGGTGTTGCTACACAAGGTGATGTTGATCATATTTTTCATCACATTCAGTTATTGCTGTAAAAGAACAAGGATTGGGTTGTTCTAAAGACGGATGCCAAGAACGCTTTCAATTCAGTACATAGAGCACAGGTTTTAAAACAAGTTTTGTTATAATTTCCAGAAATTGGTAATCTTGTAAATGAAAAGTACTCTGATTTTAACCCTTTTATCTAATTGATGAACAAAAACCCTGTCATGTTGTCGTCACAGGAGGGCATTCGTCAAGGAGATCCACTAGGGCCTGTGCTCTTCTCCTTGGTAATTTACAATATTTCAATAAATCTACTGTCGACACTTAATGACACTATTGTTCTGGCTTACCTTGACGATGTGCTTCTGGTTGGTTCATCGTTGAGTGTAGTTGATGCATCTGGGGAGCTAAAGGAACAATTTGGTAAATTTAGACTTAAGTTTCAAGATCAAAAGTGCGAGATGCGTACTCCATTACTATCAGCCGTTGTTAGTACATCAGTTATTGGTGGATATTCATGTCACTTCTATTGGAAATCAAATTCCTAGTATACCTATTGGACATCAGGAATATGATTCTAAGGCTTGTCTGGAATTTGTGAAATCCGGCAACAGTCCTTGTCAGCAGTTGCCTGATTCCAATGAACCTCAGGGAACTATGCTTTTACTAAGACATTGTCATACAACTCGTCTCAACCATCTGGCTAGAGGAGTTTGTCCAACCACCTTGCAATCTTGTGCTACGCTTCATGACCAAATGACTAAACAATGCTTCATGACTCTGACAGGAGTTGCAGAGTTAACTCCTAACCAAATATGGCAGCACCCAACTCTACCTACAAGACTTGGTGGTGTTGGTATGTCGTCATGGAAACACATCTCTCGATATATTTGGTGGTCTAGTTGGAGTCAATCGCTCAAGAACTTACCTACGCGCTCCCCGTCCTTATGAAGACATTCTTTACTTTATTGTCATCTTGCAAACAGCAAGGAGGTATTACGCATCAGCTGCAACAGTCACTAGATGAAAACATGAATCTGTCAGAAATTATGTCTAATGCAAAGAGACTACAATACAGATTGATTGACAAGCGCCAGTTACAAACTTGCAATTAACTGTCTAACGAAAACTCTTCAAAGAAAACCGCTGCTCGCTTGTTGTCTTTGCAAGGTAAGGAAACTGGAGCATGGCTCAGTGCAATACCATCCTCTGCGAAGTGTGCACACTTTACTAGTAAATTTGGTTTTGGCTACTTCGATGAAGTTAGGTCTTCCTGTACATTTTCCAGAGTGACTGATCAAGTGTGATTGTGAAAGCTCATTAGAAATACATGACGAAGATGCAGATCTTATAGCTTGCAAAAGTGCTGGTGAGCCAGTATATAGACTCACGACTCGATAATGTCTGTATGGTCAGAATGTTTGATTTCACTTCACTTAACACGAAAATGTGAACCTAGAGACAGATATGTAAATTCCAACAACCGCCCAAATATTCTTGTGTGTAATTCTGAAACTGGTTTAAACATAGAACGTAATGCGGCACTAGCTCATCCGTACACTGCAGGCAATTTGTCTCGTGCATCTACAACTGCAGGGAGTGCGGCGGTGATACGGGAAGTACTTAAATTATGTAAATATAAAGAGGAAAGCTACCCGGTGGATATTTTCCATCAGTAGTGCCTCTAGTGGTTGAGCACTTTGTGCGTTGGGGAGAAAGAGCCACTAACTACTTTAATACAATTGCAAGTATGTGGAGAGATGAGAATAGACGAAAAAATGTTGCTAAGTTTAAGGCACAATGGAGGAGACAGTTTTCAATTCAACTGCAACGATGCAATGCAAGTGTGCTGACAAGAAAACTCATGATGATCTGTTCTGGACCTAAGACTCTTAGTAGAAAAACTGAATTTGCACAAATAGTTGTGAAGTGGCTTCTTTTAACTTTTATCTCCTCATATTTGATTACTGTATTATGTAGTAATTATTGTGTAGTGGACTTGGGTTTGCTTTTAGAGTTTGATGGAAATTTTATTGTAATTGAAATATATGTATTGACAGAAAGAAAGACAGAAATACAGACAGAGAGACAGAAAGACAGACAGACAGACAGACAGACAGACAGACAGACAGACAGACAGACAGACAGACAGACAGACAGACAGACAGACAGACAGACAGACAGACAGACAGACAGACAGACAGTTACTAGTATGCAGTTGGTTAATGAAATTTTGTTGACACGAGTAATTAGCTACCATTGGTATTTTATTGTTGTTCATGTTTGATAATATCTGTATGGACAGACACACAAATAGACAGACAGACCGAAAGACAGAAAGACAGACGACAGACAGACATGCAGGAAGGCAGGGAGACAGGAAGGAAGGAAGGAAGGACGGCAGGCAGGCTGACCGACGAACCAACGGACCAACGGGCGGGCGGGAGGGCGGGCGGGCGGACGGGCGAGCGGGCGGGCGGGCGGGCGAGCGGGCGGGCGGGCGGGCGAGCGGGCGGGCGGGCGGGCGAGCGGGCGGGCGGGCGGGCGAGCGGGCGGGCGGGCGGGCGAGCGGGCGGGCGGGCGGGCGAGCGGGCGGGCGGGCGGGCGGTGGCCGGCGGGCGAGCGGTGGCCGGGCGGGCGAGCGGTGGCCGGGCGGGCGAGCGGTGGCCGGGCGGGCGAGCGGTGGCCGGGCGGGCGAGCGGTGGCCGGGCGGGCGAGCGGTGGCCGGGCGGGCGAGCGGTGGCCGGGCGGGCGAGCGGTGGCCGGGCGGGCGAGCGGTGGGCGGGCGAGCGGTGGGCGGGCGGATAGGAGGGCGGTCGGACGGTCGGACGGACGGACGGACAGAAAGACAGACAGACCGACAGACAGACCAACAGACAGACCGACAGACAGTCAGACAGGCCGACAGACCGACACACCGACAGACAGACCGACAGACAAACATACAGACAGACAGACAGTCAGGTAGACCGTCCGACATACCAACAGATCGACAAACCAACAGACAGACAGACCATTAGACCTACAGTCAGACATACAGGCAGACAGACAGGCATGCACTCACGCACGCACGCACGCACGAACACACACACACAAATGGACAATGGACAAATGTTAAGCCCTCCAAGTATTTCGACGTCCAAGTTGAGGTTAGTTGCGGAGATAGCTTTCCCCGCCTCTAGAGACAGGGACTCCATGCGTTACGTGTAGTCTTGGGGCCCACTATCCAATCCACCTGGAGCTTGGCCAGAGTCATCAATGGGCACTGGCAATGGCGCAGTTCTGGGACTGGACACCAATGTCCACACGTACCCGTCTGCTGCATGATGTTGCCGCCAAGCTAGCCATCATGTCCACCCCAGTCAATGACCAGGTACTCATTTATACTCCTAAGTCGAGATAAGCAAGTGTGGGTGAGTTTCTTGCTCAAGGAAACTGCGACAGTGTCGCCTCCACCAAGATCGAACCTTCAACCCTCATCACGAAATACAAGATTCCGCATGTCTTCACAAAAGCTCTGCCATCTGCTGCACAGCCCCCCCCCCAACACACACACACACACACACACACACACACACACACACACACACACACAGACCTGCAAACATAGAGAGGGACAAACATGCTGACAAAGAAACAGAGTAAAAACCGACAAATTTGACCAGTATGCGACGTTTTGTCAACAGAAGTAACTTACACAACTCGTTTCTAGCTACTAGTACATACAACACAATTGACACCAGTATTGTATTTAGTTATTAGATCTTCAGTCTGGTGTTTGATAATGCATAGTAAAGGTATATGAGGAGAAAATGGCTACCCGAGACAGTCGAGACCTGTCACGCCCTCAACAAAGCTTGAAACTTCATTATAAAACTTGGCAGGACAAAATCAGGATAAACACTACATTTCATAAACAGAAATAAGAGCACACTAAGACATTGAGCAGGTATAAACAAATACAAACTAAAATACGACTGTAACATAAATTGTACTTTATACTAAGTTCCCTTAAATGTTGTGCTCCAATTTCTCTTTGAGTTCCCCCAGCCTTCCAATATTGTCCATTGCCTTTAACAGCTTCTCAAGACAAGCTTCCCTCCCTTTTCTGCCAATCCATATATCTATAATGTTATGTACAATTTGACTTGCAATATCAGTTTTGGGCTTGTCGTTTAGGTCATCCTCGGTGACTCCTAGGTAGGCTCCTAAAGCTGACGGTCTCTGACCAGCCAACAGACATACCTCCTGCAGGACAGCAACTGGAATTTCAGACCATTCCTTGTAAAATCCACCAAGCTGACCACACAGAGCACTACTTCTCCTGAAATATTATCAATAAACATAGATTAATTTATTGTGAGTGTGTGTGTATGTATGTATGTAACTGTAACGGCATATCTAAATATACTCACAATGTATCAGCAAGTTGTGACAACTCGTAGTCAGAAGCCTTTTGTCGAGCTATTGAAATAAAATGATAAAGCTCATAAATTATGTACACAAATGAGCTTTTGCTCGTTGTCAAATTTGCAACTGAAATGCAAAGTTAACAAGAATGACAGCGTATACTCAATGTTTATGTCTATCAATTTGTATTCAAGTTATAGATACCCACACATAAAATGTACTCATGATCACATTTATAGAATAACCTAACTTTATGAAATCAACTCCTAAAAACTTTAGCAAACCTGGCAAACATACATACACGGTAAAACTGATGTAGAATATCAAGCAAAGTTTTCGTTCAACACATGAATGCATCTATTAATTTAATTTGTGTTATGTAACAAACATATTAATCCAATCTACGGAAGTACAATAATTAACTCAATAATGTAACATTAGGATTAGCTGTTTTGTGTAACGTTGAATTCCAGCTACTTTGACAGTCTAATTTCAATGACGCTGATGAAGATTTCTCAACATCAGAGTGATCTTTATCTACACACACACACACACACACACACACACACACACACACACACACACACACACACATACACACACACACACACACACACACACACACACACACACACACACACACACACACACACATAACACAGAACGCAATGATCCTGATTGACCTAGTTCACTGTTCGTAACTTGCATGAAAAAAATATGTATTAAATTACCACAATCTAAATGTGCCTGATCACGAATAGCAAGTGACTTGAAGGACTCTTCGATGTAAGTCCTGTCACCCCCAATTGACGGATTACAGCAGAGTTCTATAAGTGCCCTCGCAGTTGCTTCACGTGTTCTTAGTCGCCTCCACACTTCTATCATATGAGTAACTTTTTCGCAATCTTGTTGCTCCAGAAAGTCTTTCATGATCGTGTTTCTAATATCCGCAATTGAGTAGCCGTCGTGTTGGAGCATCAGCCAACCCAATTGCAATGACATCTTAGCAATTTGGTAATATCCAGCAATAAACTCAATATCGCTGTTCAAGACCGGTCTATCCAAGCTGTAATCCTCGGAATGCTGCGGATTCTCTAAACGTCGAGACAGACAAAGGTAAATTCATTGTCAATTTGCACACAAAATACGTAAACAGACACAAACCAACAGAAACAAATCAACTGGCGAATTATTTACAAAAATTTTGGAGTATTCAGGTACCGGCAATGTGATTAGCCGTTGGTAGATCGTTTGTTTCTTTAGGCGGCGGTGGTGGACTGGGATTCAGATCATGTGCAGAATTCGTTGGCGATATTTCTAAAAGTAATCACAAACCACAGCTAGTCAACAAAGAACAGAAACAGATATTAAGATATATATATATAACGGAACTTGGAATTTTGTTTGGTTCAACAGCACTTCTCGTGTGAGGGGTTGATTGACGATTTGATGGAGACAAAATACATCGAACACCATTCAATGTAAAATCAGGTGCAAAATCCAGCACATGAGAATTTGATGTTCTGTCTTTTATGAAACCAAACGATGTGCTAATATGTGACCAATTCTGTACTACTAAGCTTTGGATTTTTGTATAAGAAATATTCTGACTTAGGTCTGAATCTCCCTTTTGTTTCCATCCATCTGCACTTGAAGGGATCTCAACAGTAACTTGCAAGTCTTCTTTTTCTTTGCAATTTAATGTTATCAGTTTGCAATGCCTGCATTCCAAATCACAACCAGGCATGTACAGCATTTTTAATTCTTCAACATCGACTCGTTTCGGTACGAGAAAGAGTTCAACAATAAACGTTTCAGGGTGCAGAACTTTAGGTGCGAGAAAATATGCCCACACTTCAATGAAATATTTACCTTCACACTGAAGATCAAACCTACAAATATGAGAAGTTTCAATGTGGACAAAATCTTCCCAAAGAGACATTGTCATGCCACTAGCCAAACGAGTCTCATTAACTGACATTAACTGGCAAATTGGAGCGATGTCATTGTCGGCTGGTTTACCGCTGTTGTACAGAACTGTAACCTTACTGCTGCCACTTTGAATAAACAGATAATGGCTCATCAAAATCTCAATAGGCTTTTCAAATTTGAGTTCATGTGGAGTGATCTCCACCATGCTTGTCACAAATTCTGATTTGTCTAGTCCAACCGACTCGTTAACACGATAAAATATAATTTCAATTTCTGTGTCAGAGTGCAAAGCACCACGAGGAATTAAGACAAACTGCTCCCTCTTTGGTCCACTTATGAGGGCACCCTGTTTTCCAATCGTTTGCTTAACCAACAACGTCTGAACTAGACGTATATGCTTGCTATTTCCCAAATGTAAGTTAACTGATCTGACTTCATCCATTTCCATCTTGAATTTGACACCGTAAAACGCTGGAGGTACTGACACATCAGAAAGCTAATAGAAAAAGAAACTAATATTTCAAAATCATTATACATCACATACATAGTCCGCAGCAAACATAGTGTGTCAAAAGCAGCTATATACTGTCTGAAGTAATGTTCACAATATACTATATTAGCTGAATAATATCAAGTCATAAATGCAATTTAATCAAGTTAGAAGAAATTTCTGTTGCAACGTTGTTCATCACCTAGCTTACAAATTATATATAGAAATTATGTCTAATATTCACACTGACTGTTGTTATTAAGCGAATCAAAAACATTCGTACACATGATTATCTTGTAGAACTGCTCTATTACCTTAAAAGCATCAGGTATGTTGTCTGACTTTAGTGCATCAATCAGATGCTCAGCTTTTGCTTCAGAACATAACTTCTCACTGCTCAATTGATTTAATGAGATTTCTGTGGAACCCTCTATATTATCTTTATCAAGTAGCTTGTTGTCAACTGAAACCTTTACTGACTGAAAACGTAGACGATGCCAGTCATCTAAACCGTCACTGTAGTCTACACGTTTGCAAATATCCAACCTTAAGACAATTGCCTAGCGGATTTTCATCAGCGGTATTGGAGGTCTCTAAAAACAAAATTGCGTCTGGATTACTTTTGCAAACCAAAGTAAACATGCACAAACTATAAATATAATAGTTCGTTTAGGTAGAAGTGGAATTTTCAAGAGTAGCTTTTCAGACATATATCTACATTTAGTTTAGCATATTGAATTAAACTAAATATTTAGTCTTGCGTAGCAAGACCTTCCACCGCGTCAAACTTTTATTGTTTTGATAAAGCTGTAGGGCGCGTTCGATTTGCAGTTCTGTAGAACTGAAAATTAGGGCGTATCGGAACTGCTGAAACTGACGGAACCAGAACTAAATCGGACGAAAAACTGCTTTGTGAACCAGAACTGTTAACCGAATAGTGTCAACGCGAGATTGCTTCATACTTACCAATCGATCTATTGGACCAAAGCGAATTCAGCTAAGAGCACCTCTTGTTGACCTTGAGATGGTCGTTAATCTTCCTCAAACGGAGCGACAGACCGCACGAAACTATCAATATTACTGTCTGAAAATAGTGCGCCATCACAATTCCGGGATTGTTGCAGAAAAGAGTAGTGTTATATGGCTCCCAATACTAGCATAGAATTTTTAGACCAGAGAGCACGCAGTCAGCTCTAGCAGTTCCAGCTCCCTGAACAGAACTGTTGGGATCAGTTCGAACAGTTCCAGAGCTAATTTAAACGCATTTTATGGCAGTTCTAGAGCAAAAACTACAAATTTAAGGCGCCCATGGAAAAGCTCTTGTACCAATTACACTGGCTAACACGAAACCAGCACAATTGAATATTATAATAAGATATCGTACTTCCCTTGACTGCCCTTCTGTAAAATTATTTGGCAAAATAGAATTGTAAAAAGAGCATTGATTTTAGCTAAGACAATGCTTAAAGTCTTTTGTACTTGTTCAAAGATTGAATTTAGTGCAAGTGTCACGAGTTGAATGACGAGCAGCGACAGCGTAGGTACCGTGAGAAGACACGACTGGTCGACACCGTTAAGAGACCACAGAACACGACGAATTCTATTTTTACCCGCACTCAAACTCTTCCCTTCGCCGACTGGCTACTATCCAACCAAAAAGAATAGTTCACTCAAACCAAACGCCGGTTCAGTGAAATACCGGAAAAACGCAAATTATTTATGGCTGTATATGGAAACACAACTCGTGCGTGACCAATTATGGCAACGCAACTTAATTAGTTAGCAATTAGAATAGTAGGTAACAATATATATATATATATATGCGGAAATACGGCATTCATCATTCCAGATTCGCTGCTTCTACTTGTTCTGCGCTGAGATGTGCATCAATCGACGGAGATGCGGACATCTGTGGATGAGCTGTTCTTAGTGAAACAGAATCATTTCCAAACTTACGGTACGTTGGCACTGGACTAGAGCTATGGCTTATTCCAATTCCAGCGCCTTTATAATGCTTGGATGACGTTCGTCTTGTATTGTAAACTCTACTATAGGGTAATCTGGGGTAACTCCGTGACAAGGGCAACTCCGTGAATATCAATAGCTGTTCCTCTCCCTGTTCCAGTGTGAAGCGTCTCACCTCCAGTTTAGGATTTGAAACTCTTCTCCTATTAAAAGACTACTTGGCGCAGGATTATGAGTTTCACTGTAAGTTGCTATGCGGCATAAGAGGCGATTTTGTTGCTATCGCTTCGAGGGCCCGGATGTTCTTCCATACGTAACTTATTGTTGCAAGTAGCAATTGACTTGCTAAGGCACAGCGAAAAATCTAATAGGTGTGCCTTATTTGTCGCTACCACAATAGGTGCAGTAGATTCGCTTGTCTACTCGTACCAGTTCGTCTCCTCAACGTCGGAATGGGCGTGGTAGGTACATGTAGTAATTGCTTATTCTCGATATTGCAGCAAGCTATAATTTCACAGTTAGCAAATTGAATTGTCTGACTACCTAAACAGTAGCTATATAAACAGGTAAGAGGCTGCCAGGGAGACCAACTTCACATAGACTTGTAGTAGACTCTTCCTGTGTTAGCTGACTCGCAAGACAACGCAATTTACCAAAATTTACTAATAACGCAGTGTTCTAAACCACTTTATGGCTGTCACGGAGACTAAGTTCACATAAGAAGATCTTACACTCCTACTGAGAACAGATAAGTCACACCTCCAAAAGTCCACATCTGGAAGCAATCTAGTCTACAACAAATCACAAATACCTTGTACTTACTACTATTAGCTCAGCTACAAACTATTAAATGGCAGTCAGGGAGACTGAGTTCACATAAGAGGATGGTACACTCCTGCTGAGCTTAAAAGAGTCACCCCTTCTAATGGCCACATCCCCAGGCAATCTACTGCAGTGTGCGACATCTATGCCTTATCAAACACCATTACAACCTCAACAACACACCACTAAATGACTGTCTAGAAGACTGAGTTCACACAACAAGGTGGTACACTCCTGCTGAGCACCAAGTCACTCCTCCAAACAGAAAAGATGTATATAGCACCCAGCTTGCATCAACATTCATTTACGTGTCGATTGTGATGCACATCATTATTACAAGTCCTCGAGTTAATGCTTTCAGTTTGCTTTTATTATCATGGTCAGGAACTACAAACCCAAGTTCACAAAGAACAAGTGGTCTGACGAACAACTTGCAGCGGCTCTCCAAGAGCTCCGAATAGGGAAAGGAGTCATCAGTATCAACGCAGCAGCCAAGAAATATGGAATTCCCCGGTCAACTCTCCATGATCATTATGAATGTATCTCTACAAAACGGTATGGAGGCAAATCAACAGTGTTAAACAGAGAAGAAGAAAGGGAAGTGGTACTCACTTGCATCAGCTTTCAAGAGCTTGGATTTGGTTTGACCAGAGCCACTGTTGGCCATGTCATCAAAGACTACCTGTTATCCAATGGCAGACTAAACCCTTTCAGACAATGAATTCCTGGGTATGACTGGTGACAAGGATTTTTACGACGATAGCCCATTGTGCCTGAATGAAAACCTGAACACTTGTCCGTACACAGAGCACAAGCTGCCACCAAATCCAAATTACAGCAGTGGTTTGAATTCCTGGCAGAAAAGTTAAGCAATCCACAGATTGCAGTTGAAGACAGACAGATTCGACTGCGGAACTGTGATGAAGCTATTTCACTGACCTGACTTCAAAATGCGTTCTTTCACAGCGTGGAGCTCACGATGTATACCACACCAGTGGTGGCTGTGGAAAACAGATGTACACCGTTCATGCATGTGGTTCTGCAGCCGACCACCTACTCCCACCATACATACTATATCCAGGTAAAATTAATACAATTGTGATTAAAGCTGATTTTTCAGAGACAAGTGGTAAATTGCCTCCCTTCATTCTAGGCAAATATATATGGGATATGTGTTGTTTGAATGGACCGAAGGGAGCCCTTTATGGTGTGAGTGAGTCAGGATGGATGGAGAGAGACAACTTCTGTAGCTGGTTTGAGTAGCTTTTCATACCATCTGTGAGATATCTGAATGAGACAGGTCCAGTAGTTCTATTTATGGATGGCCATGCTTCCCACCTTGGACTGAAAGTCATTCAAAAGGCTAAAAAGAAAAACATTCATCTAATAGCAGTGCCAGCCCATACAACACACATCACTCAGCCACTTGATGTTGGCTTGTTTGGACCCATGAAGTCCACATGGCGTGCAATAAATGATGACTTAAGAAGGAAAACTACAGCAGCAGTAGTTGACAAAGCTATCTTCCCATCTCTCGTGGCTCAGTTATGGGATTGCAAGTGGTCTAAAGCTTTGATAGGTTGCTTTTACAAAACTGGAATATTTCCTTTCTCCCCATACGCCATACCAAATGAAAAGTTGTCGCCATCTAAAGTCTTTTCTGATGACAAAGATGACGACAGCCAGCAAGTACTGAATGACTCTTCACCGGACACTGATGTAGAGATTACCTTTAAAGGAACAGTTACGATCACACCAACTAGACCAATGGTAAAGACATACATCAAGAAACACTTCACCAAGGTCTTACAAGGTGCACATGACCAGAAAAGAAAGCCCAAGGGAGCTGTAGAAAGGAAGAAATTAGGATTAACCCATTACGGAAAAGCCTTGACATCCGATGAAGTGTTCTTTCGCCTGCGAGAGCAAGCTGCAAAAAAATCAAAAGCAGCAACGACTGTCACAGCATCAAAACTGAAGAAAGCAAAAAAGCACAAAATGCCACTCCAACACGTGTTGCTACGGATTGTAAACAAGACGACAATTACTGCCAAGGTTGTCAACTCTCCTTTGAAGACGACAGTTACAAAGAACAGTCCACATGGATCGGTTGCAGTTCGTGTTGGGGATGGTATCTTTTCCGGATTGGGGGCCTCACTGAATTGCCAAAAGAGACGGAGGATTGGTACTGTGAGCACTGTTTGTAGCCTGGATCAATGTTTAGCTGTCAACTACGCCGTAAATTGCTCTGAACTGCATAACAAGTAGTTTCCATAGTCTAGTTTTACTGTTGAAATCTTCTTGCTATTGTAAGTAATACACATCAAAGTAAGAAATACTGCCTGCCAAGTGTTACAGCCATTCGTACAGTCGTAGTTGCCAGAACAAAACTCTGTTCACGAAGTTGCCCCACCCACAAGATTAACAGTGTCGATGAAAGTCCCGAATTACCTCAAGAACGATTAAGATTTTAGAGATGGCTGCCCACGTGCTTATTGGCAGAAGGCTACTGCTCCACACGGTAGTAAAATCAAGCGACTACAACACTCACACGTAGCAACATACGGGCATGTTCTAAATTGTTCACGGAGTTGCCCCGGATTACCCTACGGAAACTAAATTCACAGTGCGTTACGTCACATATCATACTACGCTCCCATATTATCACGTGTGGTGTTGTCACGTAAAAGACAATCGATGTGTAGGATTTAGTAATAGATCTTTACAGGTAGCTCGATTATAGTAGCAAAATTACATCTCTAATCCGCAAAAAGTAGATTGCAGCTCCTCTAGACAGCATGCAATAAACCTTTGTCCAACTGAAAAACAAACATCACAAAAGCAAAAATAATATCCATATTTTAATGTCGAAAAATTTTAATTGGGAAATAAATCGTTGTTTCTGGGCACACAAGTGATTGCTTAAAGTAATATAATGCTTTGCCGCCCAATCTGTAAAGCCGCTTTGGTTAAGAAAACAAGAAATATCAACTAGTAATTGAAAATATGTTTTTCCTAATTAGATGCTACATAGGCTACTAATGTTTAGTTGTGGGTAGCTCCTTGTAGTAACTATCTATCAAAGAAAAGGATAGAAAAAACAGGAAAAACCAGAATAGAGATTAGACAAGAGAAAACTATCTCGAATAATGAAAAGTGGGCGATGTAATAGGAAATAGGTAACAGACAAATGGGCGAGAAGAGAGACGGAATCACTCGGAAGGCAAAACTTGTTGATTTACGGTTACCACTGTCCCCGCTCGGCCACTACAGCAAAACACCGTATGGTAGCTATTAGAGCTTATTCATTCAACAAGGAATAACCGATCGTTCTTCGCAATAATTCAGGGCATTAATTAACAGGTACTTCTCAAGCATCAGTTGCGAAAGTCCCCTACAAGGGTCCCGCCAAGCATCACCTTCGAAAAGTTATTAGGGGAATTAAACAACGCATCTTTAATACTGAGGGTATTACCGTTTTGAAAGCAGTCAGTTGAATGTTTATCAAGTCTTACCCCTATTGAGCATAGGATGCCCTGGCTAATAGACAAATTTACAAATTCTATGGCATTCTGCAAAAGCTTCCTTCGCATCACTCCAGCAATCTAGTCTCCCTTAGCAAATTCCAAGAAGACTACAGGCTAACCGAACAAGAACATTTACACGACAAAAGCTTTCAAACAAACGAAAATCCGTTACGTGACTGTCATACGCCAGGGACGGCGGAGCGAATCGCAAGTTGGAGAACATGTAAGGACATCGGATTACATAAATAGGGATTTCTGTAGGCGGTTTCTATCGAGAAGCTCTTGCTAATGTTGAACCTTATTAACTTAAACAGTCTTCTCAGACAACAGAAAGCGCTTACACATGTAGATTTAAAGGTCTAAACCCTGTCACACTGAAGTACAAAAATTCAAATATTTTTCTTCCAAAATTTCTTCGCTGTTTTTGATAGTCAAGTTGGGGGAATTGTCCCTCTTCTCCCAGCTCTGGCGCTACTTTGCGCGCAATGAATAGTCAGTTAAGCATGTGACCACAAAAATCCGTACATCCATAAACAGTTAATAACAATTACAATTTAGCGATACCAAAATGTTGAAGTAACACGCAACAGGCACACGCAAACATACATAAACAGTTATATCAAAACACAAACAAACAAACATTCAACCAAATAAACACCAATTACTTTACTTCAATGTTTCAATGCGCACGCTCACACCAATAATTATTTCCCTTTTACACGAAAGATTAGTTTTGAATAGTCTAGACGTCCATCACAACAGCAAATAAAGTTCTAGTATGCCTTAATGTCCATTCGGTATATATACTCACCGCATGTCATTTGTTCTGAAATTGGTGATATATTTGTTACGATATCAAGTGATCTCAACAGCAGCGGCAACATATCGGAAAATCTTCCTTGTTTAAATAAAGACATTGAAAGCAGGTTCAACGCTACAAGAACATAAATGTTCCACCTCCATGTTAGCTAGACAACTGGATCGCTTGATAGAGTAAAAGTGCCACAGCCGATTGATAATAGAGCTTGGGTCTTTTGTAACGAGTTGACGCTGGTCAGGACAATTGATGACGACAGAAAGCGACTACGCCACTCAAAGCTAAAACTTATTAATTTACAGTAGCATGCACTGCTGCAGTTAGGACGCTGCAGCAAACATCATTTCAACCGTGAAAGTAATGAGCAAGTCGCTTCCAAGCATTAGTATAGAAAATTTATCACCACACATGGCAAGTCTTTAGAATGGCGAAATTTCATTAAGCAAAATCATTAACGACAATGACGTCATTACTTTTTTGAAAGAAGTCAGTTTAAAGCACATCAAAATTTCAAATCTTACCTTTATTGAGCGCACAATGTCCTAATGGGTATAGAGCTTTACATATTCTAAGAGATTCTGCGTATGCTTTTCTCGCATCAATCAAGCGATTCAACTTCAAATAACAACTTCCAAGAAGCTTACACACTAAGACAACAAGTAGATATACATGAGTAATGCTTTCACATAAACGAATCCTATTACTTAATGATGCTCGTGTGTGCAATTAAAATTTAATATGAACGTGAGTAACAAAAAGATCATACCCATATGATTTCAAGACAAAATATTGAAGATAGAATAGATATGCACACACACACACACACACACACACACACACACACACACACACACACACACACACACACACACACACACGAACACACGCACACACAAAACCCTACAAAATAAAAACCAACAAACTTTTGAAGCTCTCTATGCGCAAGCGCAAACAAAGAATCAACAGCGTGTCACACAATTTATCATGCCGTAGTTTTCAATAGTCTAGAAGTCATTTATAACAACAACGCTTAATAGTCTAATATTCTTATAGGCGATGAATTGTCTATTCTGCCTCTACTCACCGTCTATCATCAACATTGACATTGGCGCTACTTTCGCTAGTATATCACGTGACTTCAATAATGTAGTCAACACATAAGAAAATTTTCTTTGCTTATATAAACAAAGTGAGAGACTCCACAATGCTAAAAAACAATAAAATAATGCTAAATAATTAGATTCAATGGTAGAGTAAATTTGGTACCGTCAGCGGTGCAAATGGCGACCACTGCATTGTTGTTGACTGGTGCAATGTGTTCTAGAATAGACAAACCTTGTCTCAACAGCTCCATCGCCTTTCTTAAATCACCTGACGTGTTGTACAATGATCCAAGGAGTACAAGAGCTGCAAGTCAAATTACGTTTTTATATCTCTATACACGCATGTTTAATATCTCGTTAGTTTAGGCAAAAGAAAAAGAGCAAACATACTATACACACGTCAACGGCGAGCAGCAAATAGTAAATGTCAGAAGTCGACTTTTTCAAGGTCTCTAACCATGCCTTGGATTCAGGCGATGAACTAGAAAATGCACTGACTTGAAACGCCAAATGAGGTTTTAGGTACCCTATACGTCAGAACGGGGCCTTCACAGCAAGTTGCCGGTACCGTCTCCCAAAAATATCAGACACTCATTCGTACTCTTGACTCGAGTAAAGGCAATTGAGCGAGTTCCTTGCCCATAAATAGTACCCCTGTGCCGCACTTGAGCGTTCCCTCCTGCAAATGTCGCCCTTAATAAATAATTGATCTACTGACGCCACACGTACCAATCCAAACCCCCACTCACACCTACACACACACGCACACACACACACACACACACACACACACACACACAGACTCGCACACACTCGCACACACGCACTAACACGTGCCCACGCATGCACACATACACGCATTCATACACACCCCACAACCCAAACCCCAACAATTATCATCCAACAATAACATGTAAAATGAATGAGTACAGCAGAGGATCTTAATCGTACAATACAAAGTTTCTCTCCGCTATCATTATCTTAGCCTCGATCTGTTCTCATAAGAATGTATATATCCTGTGGCGTATTAAATTTTGTTTCTAATCCAGGTGATCATGATATGCTTTTGTCTGAAAGTACAAACCTAGCAAATATAATTAACCGACAGTCCCTTGATTTCAATTTTTACCACACATAACATAGTAAAAACAATTTCACTACAGACAAATGGAACGATAGTATTGCGTTGCTGCGTGGCAGAGCAAACTGGTATAAGCCACAATGTATAAAAATTCGATAGACGGATAACAAACTGCCAATGAAAGCAAAGCGTCCTTAACATGTAAGTATACATGTACGACGTTTAACAAATATATGCCCGAGTGCGTTATAAATTTGTGTTAAGAGACAAGAAACGAGCAGAAGACCACACTACAAGGCAATAGGAAAAGACTAAAGAGTCGATTATCCAAACATTACAGTCTTTATATAACAGTGAAATGCTGTTTGTACCAACTCAAGAAGTTCAACTGGCTCAGACACGGATAACACCATCTTTAGAGAAAAAAATGTTTACGTAATGGGCAAGATATCGTACTTTTGTTTGTCCGCGCCTTCTCTCTCTCTCTCTCTCTCTCTCTCTCTCTCTCTCTCTATATATATATATATATATATATATATATATTTGCATATGTATAGCAAAGTAGAAAATGTACGACTAGTACAGATATCAGTTAAGACAAAGCTGTTAATGCATTTTGATATTGCGTTAATCAGAAATTGAGTTTTAAATATATCTACTATGTGCTTATAACAGCAATACATTTAAGAGTTCTAGCTTGCTATGTTTTTATCACATCAAGTAAGAAAGATAACAATTCTGACCTCTGGCAATATAGACACTTCTGTCAGGCGCTACAGCTTTATATATTCCAATTGACTCCAACAAAGCTTCTTCTGCTTCTCTCGGACGCGACAGCTCCAGATAACATGATCCAATCAATAAACATGCTATTTCATAAACCAGATATATATTAAAATAGAGGTTTGCACGCAGAAAATAATTTAGAACGAAGGGTTTGTTGCGTGTGCAAGCAGACTCGTTGAAAATTAAATCTAACAAGTGCAGATAACTTAACATATAAAACCTAATGCAATGTGTTTTGGCCGAGATAAAGAAAGAGTCAATAAATAATTAAAGCGGTCCCCCAAATTCTTCGTATCATAATAAAAGTAAGTAATGAACGTAGTTCGGTCAAAATTTTAGCTAGTTTCCACAAATATTTTCGATTATATATAACGCACGAGCAATGGAATTGCACAATGTACGTACACCCGCACTGTCACAAACACCGACCAGGAATCCGAGGCCAGCAGTCTTGAGAATATTAATAAATTTCCGCAACAAGGCGATCTCTATTGGTGTCTGTATCGGCAAATCCGGGTGAAGGTGGCTGGGGAAGACGTTGTTCCAACGCCTACCTCTTCAGCACGTCATCTAAACTTTCTTTCTGACAAGTTTGAATTCTTAATGCCTGAATGCCTTAACAGCTTTGTAGGTAAACGAATACACCACATGTACCAAACTCTATATGCAATCCACAGTGGCGTAGGAAGCCGTTCAAGAGAGAGGAGCTATACAACGGATGTCATCACGAGTAAGCTAAAACTACCTCTCTTGCCAGACCGTGAACATATTGGCAAAAGTCGCTGGCACAGAAAACGTTACTCCTACAGCAAGGGGCTCCAGCCTCGCAGCTCCCCCCGGCTTCCTACGCTGGTGAGATTCCAGCATTGTCATTCATTACTGCATCATAGCGACATTCTTCATCTGATGCTGTCTGTAAAGACATCAGACGCCATGCATCGTCGTCCAAAGTTATCATGCGAAGAATGTCCTTCGAAAACTCTTTGACACGCAGAATCCTGGAGTTTCATAAATAGTATTTGACGACAGCCATTCAGAAACGCGACAAAATTATCGCAGACTAGCCTCGTACCCTCGGGCACTGTGCGCGACAGGAACAAGTGATCAAAGCACTTGCATGCAGCATGTTCAAAGGCATGTGCCCACAAAATCGAGTTCGAAAAAGATCGACGCACCATCCAAAAGACGGTCGGTTGGGTAACTAAAAGAATTTTTAGGTGTGGCCTAATGACAGTGTTTTAAAATGCATCAACAACAGAATAATTGAAGTAAATGTTACTTTCTATTAATTAACCAGAGTCTATGATGCAGCGTCATATTTGCGGGATACATAAGATTATCGCTTATCCTCACCTCCAGCCATGACTTCCGACATTGCAGCACGCTTTTGGATAAGGATGTCACGAACCCGCAGCAACACCTGCAAACTCTCACAAAATTTTCTCTGTGCGAGTAGACAATTTGCCAGGCAAGATAAAACTAAAACAACATTGGAAAGTAACACAACGCTATATGTAATAAAACATGCAACAGTTAAAGTAAATGTATAATACATGTAATGAAACAGGAAGAGTCTGGTTTGGTCTCTCTGTCTCTCTCTGTCTCTGTCTCTCTCTGTCTCTGTCTCTCTCTCTCTCTTTCCCTCTCTCTCTCTCTCTCTCTGTCTCTGTCTCTCTCTCTCTCTCTCCCTCCCTCTCCCTCTCTCTCCCTCTCTCTCCCTCCCTCTCCCTCTCTCTCCCTCTTTCTCCCTCTCCCTCTTTCTTCCTCTCCCTCCCTCTCCCCACCCCTCCCTCCATTTTTCTCTCTTTCCCCCACATTCTCCCTCTTTTTCTCTCTTTATCCCTCTCTCTTCCTCTCTCTCCCTGTTTCTCTCTCTTTCACTCTTCTGCCACACGCTCTTCCTGTCTTTACCTCTGTCTCTCCCTCTCTCACTTTGTCTCACACTCTATCGCTGTTTCTCCCTTTATCCCTGTCTCTCCCTGTCTCTCCCTCTCTTTCCCTGTCTCTCCCTCTTCCTCCCTCTCTCTCTCTCTTTCTTCCTCTCTCTCCCTCTCTCTCCTTCTCCCTCCCTCTCTCTCCCTCTCTCTCCCTCTCTCTCCCTCTCTCTTCCTCTCTCTCCCTCTCTCTCCTACTCTCTTTCTCCCCTTCCCTCTATCCCCCCCTGTCTCAAATTATATAGATACAGACCAACACAGCTAGGCAAATAGGCTAGAAGCTTCTTCTAAAACGTAAACAAAAGATGACATGTTCATTACTATAAGTATTGCAGAAGAGGCAAGTAGTGCAGCATGCTCTCACTCTCTTTCTCTCTCTTATACCCACCCACCCACCCACACATACGCGCAAACACACACACACACACACACACACACACACACACACACACACACACACACACACACGATGATCTTTCAATTATTAGTAAGCATAACAAGTCAAGTATTTCCTTTCTATTTGCTAACCCTGCAGTACACGTCGCTTTCACGCACCATAGACCATTGTTCTAATTATTTTGACGATGGAGACCACATTCTTTGCAAAATTTGTCTATGCGGCACCGCCATTAGTGCTGTTAGACCCCGTGCACATAATCCTCGTCTCTATCTGCGATGACCGGAAATAGACGTAAAGTCTCAAGAGTAAGTACCTCGACGTTGAAACGATCAAAGCTCTGTACAACGCTAGAGTAGAGAAACGGGTGTTTTCCGCAATGATAATATTGCCATCGGCCCACTTACAAAATGTTGGCTGTAAAATTCATATCAATCTGAGATGGCTTTTATTGTAATGACTTTTGAAGATATTGCAGAAGCCAGATGGTAAAATGGAGAGGGTTCAAAGCTTTTCAGAGCCGACAACGCTCAGGATGCTACCATGCTATAGTCGGACACACAAACGTACACAAACAAACACACACACACACACACACACACACACACACACACACACGCACGCACACATGCACACACACGCACACACATGCGCGCACAAACTAATAACCTAAAACAGACACTACCTACCTCAAGCTCTCAATGCGAACACCAAAATTCACAACTAGAACTACAAATTATTATAGTTTTGAATAGTCCAGATGTCAATTTAAAAAGGTAAATGTTTTCAAATGCTGGCATTCAATGTAACGTCTATTTGGCATATACTCACCATCTGTCATCAACTTGGAAATGGGCGCTACGGTTGTTAGTATATCATAAGCTTTCAGCAACTGTGGCAAAGCATCTCCACAATTTCCTTGCTTGACTAGACAAAGTGAAAGCCTCGCCAACGCTATGAAAAAGAGTGCGACTTAGTTACCGTCAATCGTGTAGTAAATGTCTTACCGTCAGCAGTGATAGCGCTGACATTTGCTGTCTGGTGACGTAGTGGAATCTGTTCTAGAACTGATAAACCGTGTCTAAGCATCTCCATTGCCTTTGTTATATCACCTAACTCGTCGTACAATGATCCAAGGCGCGCATAGGCTGCAAATCAAACACCGTTTATATCTTTACACACGCCCACGCATCTTAGGTTAAAATGGTTAATTCTAGACAAGCAAAGCATGTAGCGGACAGTCTTTAGGTTAAAACATAGCAGTAAAATATTTTCATTACAGAGGACAACTAGAGAAGAGATAGTGATAAGCCTTCGGCTGTCAACAGCTTATGTTACATTACACCTGCTGCGCACGTTACATAACATACAACGCATAACGGGGCTGAACACATGTATTACCACGTGGGCTCGTCGAAATCCAAGCTTTATTCAATATCTCTTTCAAAGCTGCGAAAAAATTATCGCGCATCAGCAACATAACGATGAGCTACTGTCCAATTGTCCGTTCGTTCCTTATCTAATCGATAGTTCAATCAAATCAACAGGACCGACCACACCATATTATCCCTAGCGCAAGTGCTACCTTAAGTTAAATTACCCAAAAAAAGATGCTGCACACGTACTGACGCCTAATTACAAGCAACGACGTAAGAGCAAATACCTTCTAGATACATCAGGTCACGCCCAATCTGTAACTTACCCCCACTGGACTGACAGATGTACAGTGCGCTGCTAAATAGCAACAGGTACATCTTCAAATGGACTGACACGCTAATTAGCCGCAGCGACAACGAAGAGCGCATGCTCTGCATTCCAATTGCCGTCTGCCCGTCCGTGTTTCGGTCCGTTTGTCCGTCCGTTTGTCCTTCTGTACGTTTGTCGGTCCATCCTTTAGTCCAGAAAGACAAGACATTACTGTACGTCATATGTTCAACTTTAGATTGATGAGACTCTCACTTTTAAAACCCACGTGACGCCCTTGATTTAAATCAACACAGTATAACAAAACAGATTCATAAAGAAATCGAAAATTTACTCATAGCAGCAATGCTAGAGTACATGCTTTCAGACAAAATTTCAAATTTAAGCAAACAAATCTAACCTGTGCCCATATCAAGACTTCCAGCTGGCGCTATAGCTTTGTATATTTCAATTGACTCCAACAACGCTTCCTCTGCTTCTCTCTGATGCGACATCTCCATATGACATGATCCAAGCAAAAGACATGCTACGTAAATAATAAATATGAGATACTATAAATGACAGTTCACACGCCGCAAAACATTCAGCAGTAAGGATCGATGTTCGTCGCCTGAGCATGCAAACTCGTTGAAAATTTGACTGTAGCAAGTAAAGATAACGTAAACATTATATATGCGATCCAATGTTAATGGTGAGGACAAGAAATGATAAACAGACAACGACATTATCTTAAAATGCATTAACGGGAAGTAAAAGTTATCGTCTATTCTCACCTTGCGCCATGACTTCCGACGTTGTTTCACGACTTTGCACAACGATGTGACGAACCTGCAGGCACAGCTGCAAGCTTTCACTAAAATGTGTTTGAGCGAACAAACAAGCTGCCAGCATGTATAATGCTAGATCGACATTGAAAGGTAACACAGCGCTATAATTGATTATACATATGCAATACTTGAAACAGATGTACACAATACCTAAAATATAGTCAGCCGACTTTTCTACAAAACATGACAAACTCTTTCGGATCAGCTCTGCAGAGTTTGCAAAATCACCAGCTTTGAAATAGTTCTTTCCAAGATATAATAAAGCTGAATAATGAATAAATGCTTGCAAATATAAAAGTAAAACGCACAACAGTCCACGTACCCTCAGCTAAATTTATCTCAAATTCACAACGTAAAGAGTGATAAAAATCAATAGAATGCTGAAGAGTGGAAACCGACTCGCAAGTCATGCCGTTAATGAAATAAATCTTTCCCAATTCTTTCCACGCTATTGCAATTAAATTTCAATAAATAGACGAGATTTCTTTTACAATATTAAGGTGAGATGTGACTCACCACCACAAAGAAATTCTTTTGTATGTGGTAGATTTGTCCTAAATATTTCAATGCTCCGATTGAACAGATGCAAAGATTTCGTCATATCTCTTGAATAGCCATAACAAACAGCTTGTTGTAGGATACCTGAAAACTATGCTATTAAAACCGAAATGTTTCACAGTCTCAATAGTACCGACTTATAGCCACCCAAGGATGGTGAGGATCAACATTTGACCTTTGAATAGACACACACTCCTCTGCTATTCTAGTAGCTTTAGAAACATCATTCATTCGCAAGTAACACGTACACAATGTAATGAGAACTACACAAATATAGAAATAAATATAACTACAAAGTTTGCACTACCATAAAAGTAGAAATACACACGTACATACTAAAGACACACACACACACACACACACACACACACACACACACACACACACACACACACACACACACACATAACACACACGTTTGACTCGCCAATGACAATTCCCTACTGACATGCACAACTCACCACTAACGACCTGAAATTGATTAACACTGTTTGAACGTCTCACGGTAGTCAACAGCTGTTCTAACTGCATCACTGCACCATTGTAATCACCCATACCGATGAGACACAATCCACTATACTGTCTCGCTAAATAATGTCACGCTTAGCAAAATAACACAAAGCATTACGATACAATACCTCATTGTACTATATTACCATTATTAATAGTAGACGACTCGATTCCTTCAACAAGTGGGCCCTCATCAATAACTTGCATATACATATCATAAGCACGTTGGTACTGACCATTCAACTGGTATACAATCCCCAACGCGCACATTGCTGCAGCAAAATTCTCACGTAAATTAAGTTACGACAAATTATTTTTGTAAAAAATAACCATTGATAGTAAAGCCTCTATCACAATGGTGCGTCTTTGAAAGATCAATAATACGCAAGTAGATGAGTTCAGCATCATCAAACTGATGTAAACTCCTAAGAGAAAAGGCCAGCAAGGATTTCACTATAAACAAAAACAGAGAAGTAATTGTATCACATCTTGTTAAAAGATTTGTCAATAATGTGTCTTCATAAACAAACATGATTAGACCGCTGAGTAGTATTAGTTAGGTACATATAAACTGGCAGAAAATAAATTTATAACTCTGATAAACTGTTTTACTGAAATCGAATTACAAAAAGTGGGCGAATATTCTTAATCTGTGTCCACACAAGCCCAAAAATGAATCGCAATAAGATGGGGATAGTGAGCGTTCCCACTGCACTTTGAATGATATCTCCGCGTCGCCTCGGTATGACGTAACTGATATTTAATGTGTGGGTGTGTGTCTGTGCGCGCGTGTGCGCGCGTGTTTTCTGTGCTTGTAAAAAGCGACGTAAGCAACTAGGGACAAGGAGAAAATATAACCTATCCATCACCTTGGTTACTTTTAACATCCGGGAAATAAATGGTTTAATAGATCAATGCCAACAAATAGATCTGCCGCAAAGGTAGACTACAATTGTACGCTCGTAGCGCACCTGAAGGCATTGCCAAATATTTTCCTAAATGCAGTCAATTGATCGAGATCACAACGGTTATCAAATGCACTCTCGATGTGGCTTGCATGAATTTATCGTGATCGAATCGCGCTCACCTCGAAAGTTGACTATGTGTGGGCACGACGTTCGCGATCGGTTTGCGTTCGGATAGCTATCAATTTGCCATTCTTAACGGGGCTTTAACTAGCGCCAGCTTGGGCTTGGCCTGTGTTGTCTAGTCGGTCCTACTTCCCCCTACAGATTCAGTACTTATTTACTTATATGCATACTTGTGACCTAATATAGTACGTTAGTAGAAGAAGTTTCAAAACTTTAGTCTTTCTTCGTTTAGCAATAGATATTAGGAAAAATAACTTGGAATTCTCATACTATTCACATAGACAAAATCTGATTCAAAACTTGCTTAAAATACAATTTTTTTAGATTTTTGATCTATTAGCAAAACAACGTTAAGACTCAAATATTTCTATGCCTAACTTCAGTTTTTTTATATCTGAAAAATATTACCACAAATCTGCAAAGTCATCACAACCGACTAAATGGAACACATAAATTTATTTAAATAAAACATAAACAAATTACACAAAGACAGCAGAAAAATCGCTTGCTTTACTACATCAACCATTTTATACTGTTTGAATATCTAGCAAAAGAAATCTGAAATTGAAATCGTCGCAAAGCATTCAAAATCCACAAGAAAAAATATTAAACAAGACAAAGTTGAGAGTAATTGGTGTACGAGTAAAAATACGCTTACAGGTATTTTGACATAAAATCACCTTCTAAATACAACGTGATATACTCCTCCGTGTCTCTCAATAACTTGTTCAAGATGTCAATTGCTTTAGAAAAATACTTTTTGCCCAAATACTGCTTACACATTAATACGGCCGAACCACCCTTTAGGATGAGAGCTATAAAAACAACATTTTTACATTGAGTTTGATCACTGTCCACTGCAACCTGATATTTAAATACCTTTCACATGTCTAAGAGCATTACTCTTGTCTCTTTCGCATTTCACAATCTTTAAATCCCTGCATAATGACTCAATAATTTTTAGATTTTTCTCAGACAAACGAAAGGCAATATTAACGTGGCCTGCATGAAGTCCAATACAACAAGCCATTTCCAGAAGATCCAAACACTTTTCATTGTCACATTTCATCTCTGCGATATTCTGAGCAACACTGTAGACATGAGGAATGAGTTCTAGAAGCTTGCTCTTATTCAAATTCAAACTGCTAAGAATTGCATTTGGTTTCTTTTCCGCGTACCGCAGAAAACATCGAGACAATTGATTCAGTTTAGAGTACAAAATATCAGGTTGTCTCACAAGCCGTTGCAACACGGTTAACTGAACGAGAGCATGAACATCACATCTGGATGTCTCATTCGTTTCAACTGTACCGATCAACGTGTGAGATGAAAGATCCGTTAGACACAAACTAAACCGATAAGGTGTAAGTCTGTCACTGTCTGGAAAAACCATCGACTGAAGAATGTTACAAGGAATGTTTCTGCATGCCAGTAAAGAAGCAAACTCCAACACATTCGCAGCATTGGGATTTTTCGTAATAACAGATTCAATATCAAACTGCCATGTCAAATAGACATGGTTTGCTTCCTTCATCCAATACTGAACTAGCAGCAAAATCTGTTTATCTCTTGGATTTTTAGTAACGTAAGAAATCATTTCAGGTTTTAGTGTCTCAAGTTGCTTAGGTTGGTATACATCCACCGCTGCAAGAGAAGACTTCAAATGACTAATGTGGAAATATTGAAGAAGTTTATCAAAATTTAATGCTGTTGCCCTCATCTCGTCTTCTTGACTCTTCAACAGATGATAATAGTTACGACATGACATGTTTGCTTGTCGTATGAATGTTCCTATGTGTGCAATAGCTAATGGCAATCCTTGAATCAATGGACTTGTTACCAATCTTCTTGCATATTCCAATTCATCTTCATCAACTGGACGAGCTCTATCAGCCCAACCAAACAATGCAGTCAGAGCATCATCGCATAAAAGATATTCAAGAGTAATGACACGGTCAGCCCTTTGCAACACCTCGTGATCTGAAGAAGAACGAGTTGTAACTAAAACATGAAGATGTGAAGATTGACGCGGTAAAAGAAGTGATAACAAATCAAAGTCTTCCACATTATCATATAGCAAGAGTACTTTAGATTTCTGATAAATGTGATTAAGGAAAATGTTGTTCATCTCATCAAGATTGCTATTACCACTGTACAGTTGACCAGCAAGAATCAACTGCAATAAAAAGCAAAATTAGAGACACGGTTTTGAAATCGTACGAGTGTTTGTTTGCTTGTTGTTTTGTGTGTTTGTGTATGTGTGTGTGTTTGTTTGTTTGTGTGTGTGTCTGTGTGCGTTGTGTGTGTTTGTGTGTGTGTGTGTGTGTGTTTGTGTTTGTGTTTGTGTGTGTTTGTAGATTTAGTGTCAAGAGTAATAAGTGGACTTGCCATACAGTAAAATTGTGAGCTGGGGCTACACTACGGGTCAAATAATGGACAATTTGCGAAAGTTAATTTTTACGTTTACTTCGCTTCTAGGTACGCGACGATGTACACGAGGCTGTGCAAACGCGACGGCCCGGTCATGTTGGACCGTCTGAGAACAACGGTCACGTCGGATTTCGCCCGTACTGCTTACGACGGCCCAGAACTAAACTTTGGCGGCCTGGAATGAGATGAACGGAAGTTTGTTGGTTTAATTAGCCGATCATGCGGATGTGACGTGCGCTCGCAAGCCACTGTTTTCTAATCTTTACCAGCCACTGTACTGCGCTAGTCTGAGAGCCGGTGCGTCTTCTCCGCTGCATTTCGGATAGCGCTTAGATAGTGGGATGATATAAGACAGAACTCTGACTCGAGTGAATACAACGTGTGTGTGTGTGTGTGTGTGTGTGTGTGTGTGTGTGTGTGTGTGTGTGTGTGTGTGTGTGTATGTGTGTGTGTGTGTGTGTGTGTGTGTGTGTGTGTGTGTGTTTGTGTCTGTGTGTCTCTGTGTGTCTGTGTGTTTGTCTGTGTGTGTTTGTTTGTGTGTGTGTGTGTTTGTGTGTGTATGCGCATGTGTGTGGTTGTCTTTGCTTGTGTGTGTGTGTGTGTGTGTGTGTGTGTGTGTGTGTGTGTTTGTGTGTGTGTTTGTGCGTGCGTATGTGTGTTTGTTCGTGTCTGTGTGCGTGTTTGTGCGGGTCTGTGTGCATGTTTGCGCGTGTGCATGTGCGTATGTTTGTGTATGTGCCCGAGTGTGTAGTCTCTAGAGTAACACGTGGACTCACCCTACAGTGAGATTGTGAGCTGTGGCTACTCTGGTACATTACATGTAGCTATATGTTCTAGCGCAATTCTTACCGCCCTTAGTGCGTGTGTGGTTTAGTAAGCTAGCAGGGAGGTTTAGTTCTGACTGACAAAATTTCCGTCTGACTAAAGGCGTTCGCCCGAGTTCTGGCTGGAGAAGCGTGAATGTTTATATCAAGTTGAATATCTGGTAAAGAAGCTCTGTCAGCCCCAGCGTATCCTTCTCAACTAGAATCATGTCATTTTAGTTCGTAAAATTTTGGGGGACTGTAGGAGAGAACTTGTCGCATCTGACGTAGTGGACGTAATACCAAACAAAACTTCGATTTATGGAAAATTTTTAGAAAGGGTTTCGGAGTAAAAGAGTGCAAGAAATTTGAAGGGCTTCATACTTACTACAAACAACTTAAAACTGAAGTGTGTGTTGTGATATAGGTTTGAAATAGCCGAAACGGTTTCAGACATTTTCGAATGCTTTCTCGATATGTTTACATTTTGGACGTCGACTAGGGCTGCGCGCCCTCAATGAGTAAAGATAGCATAGACTACGAGGAAAAATGTGGGAGTGAAGCAGTGGAATCAATCTAATTCTGTCGTCGCCTTTTCTGTAACTATCTACTGTAGCTCCAAAAGCAAAAATTGTCCTTAATTCATAACGCGATTATTTACATATAGGATTTCCGAAGATGAAATACCTCAAAATTTGTTATTCACAACTATTTTCGCATGAATGGAATACGACGCTCCGTAATTTGTCTCCTATAACAGAACCCGATATTCTACAACGCCATTCTCCGGAAGCATACGTTCCGGCTTGCCGTATACAGTTATTGAACTCAAAATAGGTACTTTTCTGATAAACCTCGACCATAGCGGCATGCAACCAAGTGTCCAAAAATAGTGTAGCAATGAATCACATTTTTGTTTCAGCATAGCGAGTAAAGCCTTTTTTGTTTAGACTCTTAAGCCCGGTTTACAGTACAACACTAGCACGAGTGTCGTGATAGCGTCCTGATGCTGACGGTGAGCGAGCGTCAGCGTGACACTGTGAACATGTCAGCGCCTGTGACGCTCGCATGACGCTCGCACGACGCTAGGCAAGCGTTCCCGACGCTGGAATAGAAAATATTTCTAATGGAGAGTCCTAGCGGGAAGTGAACCAGCATTCGATGATATCACATGCTCATTTACAACCAATCGAAAGTCATTCAGAGCAACTGGACGTATCCGGTATACTCCATTCGTTCACCTGACATCAACCATCGTCGATGGAATTTTTTATTGACTGTGTGCGTATCTTACCATGCGTTTGGCAAGTTCAGTCAAATGAATACAAGAACCTAGGAATGAAAGTAAACGCATAAGACTACGGCGCAGCAACAACAATAGAAAAAATTCGTCGTTTCTGTCTGTCGCGATCGCATAGTATAAACGTAGTTACTTTGCAACGCCAGATCACTGTCGCAGTTTGTTACTTTGTGCGATGGACGCTTGTCACACCCAATACTGTGAATGGTACAACGCCAGCGTCTTAGCTGACTCTTGCGTGAGCGGCTTGTCAGCGTCCAGGACGCTCGCAGGACGACGTGCCAGCGTTGGACTGTGAACCGAGCTTTAGAGTTAGAAAAAACCCGGGCACTCTTATGTGTGGTCTGTCCAATTTGGTTTCAACAACATATCAAACATTCTGGCATGAACCCAATCCTTTAATACTTCTTTGATTACGTCAATGACAGTAACTATTTATTATAATGTAAGCAGGTCCTAATATTTAAACCGGAAATACACAAGTTCGAAGAGATAACAATCAATGGCTCACGTTCTCTCTGATTGAAATTTGAAGCATTGCCCAAGATTCCGCATTAAAAAGATATACACCATCACTGTATATATCTCTAAACATGACAGCATAGCGAGCAGCAAGGGATGTTTTGCCAATACCTCCGTGGCCATGAATCACCTAAACAAGAGAATATCGTGACGTAGTGCAAGAAAGGTAAACGTTTAAGGTAGTCATTATCGCATCACCAGCAAACGGAATTTTAATGCAGACGATTGACAAAAGAAACGATCATCATCTCCTAACAATTGCCGTTTCATGTCATTAAGTTCTTTCTCACGACCGTATAATCTTCTGTTGACGCGAAGATTGCGCGGAAAGATAGACTCTGCAAATCAACATGAACCACAAACATGTCTAAATGAAAGACTATATTTTGCACTAACGGCAATTGTCTTGTCTTGCACTTCTTTTGGATCGCTGTAACTCTTCGACTTTAGATCTCACATCATTCAAATTTATTCTTCTTCCACTTGCACAATACCAAACATCTAACATCTTGACTGCTCTTTCTCTTGTTGTAGCAATATCGTTTTCAATACAATCAAGATCTTCTGAATTGAACCCGAGATGTTCACCCAGCTCTCGCCAATTGCTGCCCACTAATTTGGCCAATGTAAACAGTTCGTATTCAAAAGACTCTAAAGAAAACGAACAAGTAAAGTTTTATCCCATTTCTTATCAAATTTATCAGATTCAATTCAGCTAACCATTTTCATTTGGTGTGTATTCTCGAGCAACTCTCTTCACCACCTCTTCACCAAAGACCTCCTCTGCATGCAGTCGGCATCCTGCAACCATCAAAGACTCACACAGCAGCCTAGTAGTCGCGTGTCTGCCATGTGTTTTATGCCATCTTTCTAACATGACTGCTGACTGATCAGACAAATTGTCCCGATATTCATATTCAATGTCTTCAATATCGTAAGATTGATATGAAGGAGGCCAAAGACAGCGAGCTACGTCCTTCCATTTTGGTCCAATGCGCCTTGACAAATGTCTTAACTGATCATTGCTCGGACATTTACCAATATCTGCAGCAAAGCTAAACGTTCTTATTAAATCAACAATACAAAGGCAGCAAACCAGTACAAACCTGTTGAAGACTGTAATAATTCTTCATCCTCCCTCTCACTACACAAATCAAAATAGAATTAGAATAAATTTGAATTCACTTTCTCCCAGGTTATCAGTTAACGAATGACTATTCAACGCAGTCAGACTAACGCCTCCTTAACTTTATGTCAATTAAAGTATACTGATTTGACAACGATTGATCTTAGACAAAAAATTTCATGTAGGCTTTTACTATATATAAAGGAAAAACATCTACCATTGTTTTATATTCTAGTACAATTATTATGACTATTTCCAAAAGAATGCTTTTTGGTCAGTGCACAAAAAGTCAACTACCTGCACAACGTTACTAGAAAACTGCTACTAAACAAAATATAATGTGATGACAGTCTTACTCGCATGTTTCACTAGCAGTTTGAAGTCTAGTGTTTTCATCTAAACAGAAAATGCACATATATACCGTTAAAAGATTGTCCATATCAGACTCTAAAATGTCATCACCGTATGAATGTTGCTGCTCGGAAAGATTTTTGGCTGATATCCAGGTTGTCTTTTCCAACGGTTCAAACGTCTGTCCAACTGTATCAGAATCTTGTTTCGTCAAATCAAAGTCTTCAGTTCTCATAATTTTAAGATTCAACGAAGTGTTCCTTCTAGTTAAGCGTCTAAATGATGTAACAAAGCAACTTCGTTGCATTTGTGAATGTTCAAATGAAGCATTCATGTATCTACTAAAGATGGTGCGTTTCAAAGCTACAGCGGGTTGAAACGTATCATCACCTTCTTCATTTGGCAATTGGGGAGTACTAATTCCTTTCTTGACTACGCTGGTAGCACTTTCTAATTCCTTCATACTTTCTAACAAACCGTTGATGTTAACTCTCAGTTCTTCTTGTTCCTTCATGCTCAAGACCTCTTTTGCTGGTAGCAACCATTTCTTGCCCACTAAGTTTAGTACAGCACTAATGATTGCAGAACTGCTTGTCAGCTGCTGTCGTGCGGCTATCATTTCTTTACAGTATTCTACTTGCAGCATTCTAGAAACTTTCTTTGGCATTAGAGAAAGACCTATAACGCAACGACCGCTATATGCAGACACATTACATATTACAATACAGAGACATGACGCGTAACACTGCAAGCATTTACAACCTTCATAGCTATATTAGTGTAAACGTGCCAAACTAAAAACAAACAGCAAGGTATTTAACCGCTGTAGACCATACCAGCATCCAATTTTGCTATAACCGCCTTCATCTGTTCCACAGTATTTTGATCGTCATTGACTGCAATCAGTTGCCTCAAACTTTGTGACAACTTGTTAGTGTCAACTTTCAAGTCTTCTTGCTTCTTGGTAATCAGAGAACTACCGGACTTCAACAAGAACTTGTTGTCAATCAAGTTCATTAAAGCAGTAATGACTGCAGAACTATGCAACAGTTGCTCTCTTGCTGCTATTCTCTTCTTACTCTCTTTGCATGCAACATTGCATGCAACTTCTATTGCAAGAACTCTGGTAGCCTTCTTTGATACTTCGGGGTAATCTAGAATACAAGCATAAATTTAATAAAACTGTTCTAGTAACGCATGAAACTTCTTAACAAAATCAACTTAAATTGAACTTGTAGCATCAAAGCCTATTATTAAAGCATATACCTGTCTAGCATTAAAATTTATATGCGCGCGTAAGCATTGTCAAACTGCAAAAAAATTGTTAGCAGGCAAAGTAAATTTCAATACGTACTCAGAAGCATCAAGAAGAGATGGAAAAATTGGATGCAGTATTTAAAGTATTTTGTGCATTATTGTCTGTTGGCAACAAATGCCTACAGGCTAAACCGATCAGCATAAAATTTGGAATGGTACATTGCCTTGGTCTTGCGAATAACATAAACGGGGCAACTAGACAAGGCCAACATCCTTTAACTCTTGAAAACGAATTAGATGCTTAAGTATCGGCGGTTACATGGGCATTAGTCAATATCCCATTGCCTGAATCATTAGTGTATAGATGGCCTGGATGATGTTCATGTCCTTGTGCATTGAAAACTAGTCATGCCTGTACCGGCTTGAAAGATGATTGCATGATTAACATCTGTCACTATGATATGCTGTTATTTCAACTTTGCTTTTCACCTAAAGATTTCATCAGCTTGGCACCTGAAATATAGTAAGGTAATTTTCTCTGGCAAAGAAGTTGCAAATCAGACGGTTTTAAATAGACTCTATTACGACCTACCATTCAAGTGTTGTTCTTCTTCTTGTCTAATGCAAGCAAGATCAGACTGTCTGGTCAACGTCTGTAGCTGACTCGCCCTAGGACTCAACGTGCCAGTCACTTTGAGCATTTTTGTGTGTTCCTCCTGTTTGTCTGTCACCAGTATATGCCTTTCCAGAATGAACTTTCGTGCAGATGCCAACTTTTTACATGATCCCAACTCCTCCTTGCCATCATCAATAACAACATTAGTTAGTCTGCCATGACTGACTAAAGCAACTGCTTGAGTGCCAACACACAAAGGGTTACCATGTGACACATCGTTGATTGCTAAGAAAGCAAACATTAGAACAAATACAATTGAGGTGACAAGAGTGATTCAATAAATAGGCTGGTACACGGAACAATACACGAGATTACCAGCATTTCCAGCTCTATGCCTATTTATACTAAACACATTAAGAATACTAAATTGGTTAGTTACTCAATTAGTAGATTTGTCAGTATATAAATATTGTGTACAATTTACACCACGAAAGACTGTTAGCATAATTAAATAATCTTTATCAGAAATAGACAAGACTGTGTTAAGTACTTGTTTAGGTGTAAATGTATGAGTATTGACAAATCAAGATGTGCAATTTCTGATGCGCTAAAACCAGTCAAAACTCAGTAGGCAAAAATTGCCAATGACGTTTGATTCCCCCTTGATCGCACTAATTATCACATCAATTAAATTGATTTTAAATATGTAGAGGTCATATATACACTAAATGCAATATAAATTAAATTACTTACACCATTAGTAAGACTATATCCAATTACTGATAAAAAGTACATTAAATTACTTCCAAAAAATTAATTAGATAAATGAAATTCTATTTCCATGGCCTGTCTAAAAAACTCCTTAATTATCAACCAGACCTTGAACCTACTATTCCTATTATGTAAGAGCAAACACTTTCATTCAATGTGACCTGGCTTACCTCTGTTACAAGTCTCAAGATGCAACAAAAATTCCACGTCTGCACTCTGTTCTATGAGATTTGTCATCTCTATAAAGTTTTGGCTAAACGTTGAGGCTTCTGCCATAAAGGCTTGTGCTCGTCTTTGTACTTGAGGCAGTTGCATATGTCTCATCATCTGATTGATGCCAGTTAGTAAACATCTGCTGACTTTCAGTTGTTTTTCAGCTACATGCTTTTTATACCTCTTCATACTAAAGTCCAAACATCAATCTAGAGCAGAAAAGGTAATGGTAAGCATCAATACCTAAATTATCTTAGTATTAAGCTGTTTCGTAATATTTATATTGCAATATCATTATAGTTATATTGATCTCTTTCAGTCCTCTCCATTCTTAATACTTCTCATGTCAATAGTGTCCAGCTTGGGGATAGTTGACAACCTATGTGAAATGTTTCCCCGCCAACTTGACAAACAGGTAATATCTCTATGAATATCTCTAAGAGTGACGCATAGGTGTGAGATCGGTACAGATGAAATCATGATCTCCTAGTGGACACATGCATTAATGCGTGGAAAACAAAGCCATCATTAACCCTAGGAACGCGTACACTAAGGACAGTAATAGCGCTGTTGACGAACGACTCGATAACCGACCCTATTTGTGTAATTAGCAAGTAAGCAAGTTCTCTTCGCACGCTCTCAAAGGTATCAAATAGCTATCGGAACTCGACAATCCCACGTGTTACCTAATTGTTTTTGCACCACTGATCACTCTCGATCTTGATGTTGATAATTAGCAGTCTATCTCTCTATGTCTGATCTCTTTCAGTCCTCTCTATGCTTAATCCTACTGATATCAATAGCGTCCAGTTAGCTAAGGGATAGTTGACAACCTAGGCGAGACGTTTCCCCGCCCACTTGACAAACAGCTAATATCTCTATGAATATCTCTAAGAATGACGCATAGGAGCGAGATCGGTACAGATGAAATCACGATCTCTCAGTGGATACATGGATTGATTCGTGGAAAACACAGTCATCATTATCCCTAGGAACCCGTGCGCTAAGGAGAGTAATACCGCTGTTGACGAACGATTCGATAACCGACCTTATTCGTGTAATTAGCACGTAAGCAAGTTGTCTTCGCACGCTCTCAAAGGTATCAAATAGCTATCCGAACTCGACAATCCCACGTGTTACCTAATGTGTCCGCACCATTGCTCACTCTCGCTCTTCATGTTGATAATTAGCAGTCTACTTCGCTATGTCTGATCTCTTTCAGTCCTCTCCATGCCTAATACTACTCATATCACTACCGTCCAACTAGGGCATATTTGACAACCTAACCGAGATGTTTTCTCTGCCCACTTGACAGTCTCTAGTTATGAATATCTGTGCAAGAGGCGTATGTGTGTGCAGACGCTCATACTGAACACATGCTATGATGCATGAAAAACAAGCCGTCATTAGCCCTAGGAGCGCATACACTAGAGCAACAGCAATACCGCTTTAGACCAAGAATTCGACGACTCGACAACCCACCTTATCGCTGATGCTAACTAGGACGTACGCCAGTTGTCTTCGCACGCTCCCAAGAGGTATCTAGTATCTAGAAGATGTCGGCATCCCACGTATTAGTCAATGTATCTGCGCCACTCTTCACTTTCGAACTACAGGTTCATAACTAGTAGTCTACATAGCAAAGTAGGAAAAGCGATAGTTGGCAGTGAGGCAAACTGTGGCTGACGGTTAGGGGGAGAAACAAAGTAGCGAAGGAATGAGATCAAGGAAGGTAGATAGATTACATTGCACACCAAATCCAGGCGCATTCATCTCTAGACATTCCAAATTTCTGATGTCATACACATACCTCTATGTCATAGGTAATCCAAATATTCCATATACTGTACTGTATCTAGAGCTCTAGGGTACGTAGCGGAGTGTGAAGTCACAGGTGGTCGTTCTAATTGGCCATTAGAAGAGTCACCACACCATGTGTTACACAGGAAGTAGACAATTCTCTAGTTGTTTGCAATGCTCATCAGAAACAAGCTCTAAATCATCCTTCTCTCATTACTAGCTTACCAATGATAGAAGAGGCTGATTGAGAGGTACATACGTAGCGAGATTCCACATTTTTTCCACCCTATAACTTTTCCAACTCTAGTCGCGCCTAATTTTCTTGCGTCTAAATGTACTTGAACTATAATTCGGTTACTAAAAGTTTAGCGATGGTCAGACGCCATTCAAGCCCTTTTGTATTGATTAGCGTCACTCAGTTTTCTCTAAGAGACACCGCCTACTAGATCCAGTCACGTATTTGCCAAAATCAGCACTCTATCAAAGATTAATCATGCACAAATTGTCAATACAATTCCGCATATCGAACTACTCTGTCTTGTGAGTTTGGATCGAGTCAAGATAACCCTAACTAAGGACAGCACAACCAAAAGTGTTGAAGAGGGCGTGGCCTACATACAGACCGGCCAACCGGTATGCACAGTAGCCAAGGTTGAGCACTTTAGTGATTTTTCATATTTTTCCTTTCACGCTTACGGATAGTCATTGATTCTTTATATTTGTGCCTACAGGTATGCCTAAACGACAACAATAGACATCTAATCCGATCTCCTCCCACGTCAAATACTTTCGCCTACTCATTCACTCAACTTACTACACCGTTTGGAGCCTAAGTTCAAAATAAATTTTGTTGCAACTAGTTTGAAAGTCATTGATGTGCCAACTCAGTGCATGGCCTCGCTAAACGTGTACCTGAAAAACCCACGGCCAACCCAATAGTAGACTAGGTGTCGCCTCGTATGACAAAGTCTCATAGAATTTAAACCATAACGGCTGTTCTCCCCAATTTTCGAGATGCAATGACGTCCTTGTGGCACTCATGGTCAGTGGTTTCCAAAACAATTACATAATTAATGCTCAACTTGCATACGGCCGGATTGCTTGCATGCATTCATGCTACGTATTGCAGACTTCAGAACAAACGTAAAGAAGAGGTAGCGCACACAGACAAAGGGTTGTTTACAAAATCGCATTCTAAGAATTAGAGCGTTCTGGAGGTACGGAAACGTAGCCCTATTCCGCTGTAATTTCTCTAACATGCAGTAACTCTTACCAAAATCGCACACTGCAGGTCAGGAAGGAAACTGAAACAATGATCCAATCCACTTAGACACGTATTGATGATGCAGAGCGTCGTAAGCAAATTACAAGTGGTCAGGCCTAACGCGCGTTAAAAGCGTGGTGTGTAGATAATGCTCGTATCTGACATCTTTCGAATAACTTATGCCCTAGACATGAACTGAAGTAGACGCACATATACCCAACTGGCGAAGCTCACATTTTAAAATCCCACGTTGTTCTTTCATGGACTAGACGGCCTGACCGGGCGATTTTTTGGGCTGAGCTAGGGTGAGCGTGGGTGTGGGCAGGTAGGCGTTCCTCGAGACGACTAACCCCACCAACGCGACGTTTAGAACGCATCGTTTACAGTTACAACAGTTTCTTACAGGTACACATATAATTCGGCACCGATTGATGATTGCATTGAGACGGGAGCCCTAATCGGGACCACACGACGGTGATCACTGCAAAAATTAGCCTCGACCAAGATTAGTGACGATCACAGACATTACCAAGACTACGGTGTAGCGATTTGGAAGTTTTTCACAAGGGCTCACAGCTTTTGAACGTCTAGCTACAGCTGCTTTCTCTACAGATCGAATTCAAGTAAATTGGACGGCAGGTAGTGTGATCCATAATAAATATATTCTTTTTTTATTTTTAAAATCATTTTTCTGTCTGTTTTAGTATTACTTAGCTAAATTTAACTGTACTCGACATACATGCAGTGTGTACATGCATGCATCGAATTGTTTACTATATGTATATGTACCTAAGCCTAGGTAACATACAGACAATTGACCTAGAACTAAACGAAATACAATTTATTAAAATTCAGTAAAGATTGCATTGTAAGAGATAGAAGTAGCAATTGAGAGAAACAGAGTGATCTACACACACACACACACACACACACACACACACACACACACACACACACACACACACACACACACACACACACACACACACATATACAAGCCCTCATCCGCTCTATGAGCGGTAGCAATTGCGCTACAACCTAGACATTAAATGTACCTAAGCAAAGAAAACGTAAAAATTAACTTTCACCACTCGTCAATTATTCTAGGGACAAAATCTACACACACACACACACACACACACACACACACACACACACACACACACACACACACACACACAAGCACACACACACACACACACACGTGCACATGCACACACACACACACACACACACACACACACACACAGACACAGACACAGACACAGACACAGACACAGACACAGACACAGACACAGACACAGACACAGACACAGACACAGACACACATACACACGTAATGCAGCGAAGAAATGCACGGGCTTACTCCGACTGCAGTGGACGCATGGCTGGAAAAAGTAGCGTAAAGTGGCTGGCAAAGAATAGAGTACAATGGCTGGCGAGTGCACGTCACATCGCATTAGTATCGAAAGCGTGGCGCATGCTGGACTAATTGAACAAAGCAACTCCGCCAAAGTGTCGTTTCTGGACGTCGCATGCAGTCCAGACAAAATCCAAAAGGACTGTTCGTCTCCGACAGAGGAACTCGACAGGGCCGCCGCGTTTCGCAACGATCGAACACCGGCTTCGCGGCGATCAGCGCGTTACAGACTGACTTCCATCCTTCCAGACGGAAGCGTGCAATAGTATAGCATATATATACATATATATATATATATATATACAGAGAGATTTATTCAAATATATGAGAGAGAGAGAGAGAGAGAGAGAGAGGGAGGGAGGGAGGGAGGGAGGGAGGGAGGGAGGGAGGAAGGAAGGAAGGGAGGGAGGGAGGGAGGGATGGAGGGAGAGGGAGGGAGAGAAAGAGGGAGGGAGAGGGAGGGAGAGGGAGGGAGAGGGAGGGAGAGGGAGAGAGAGGGAGGGAGAGGGAGGGAGAGGGAGGGAGAGGGAGGGAGAGGGAGGGAGAGGGAGGGAGAGGGAGGGAGAGGGAGGGAGAGGGAGAGGGAGGGAGAGGGAGGGAGGGAGTGAGTGAGGGAGGGAGGGAGAGAGGGAGGAAGGGAGGGAGGGAGGGAGGAAGGGAGGGAGGAAGGGAGGGAGGGAGGGAGGGAGGGAGGGAGGGAGGAAGGGAGGGAGGGAGGGAGGGAGGAAGGGAGGGAGGGAGGGAGGGAGGGAGGGAGGGAGGGAGGAAGGGTGGGAGGAAGGGAGGGAGGGAGAGAGGGAGAGAGAGAGAGAGGAGAGAGAGGGGGAGAGAGGGGAGAAGAGGAAAGAAGGGAAAGAAGGAGAGGGGAGGTGGAGGGGGAGAGAGGAGTAGAGAGGCGAACAGAGTGGAGGAAAAGCGTAATTAGCTAATGACATTTTTTTTAATTTTCAGGTCACCCACAGCAACGTAAACATGATCAGCAGGTAGCGTCTGTCTCAGAGTAGTCAGCACTTGCCCTAAAAGCTTAAGAGCTCCATTATAATCGTTATCAGATTGTAGACAGACAGCAGAATAAAACTTGGCTAAATATATAGAAATAATAAACAGTGCATATTGCTTCGGTGCGAATCATTGATGTCACTTACTGTTTGCAATATCAATCTTCGATCCTTCAACAAACTGTGCTTCGTGAAGTACTTGTTGGTACATAACATAGGCACGATCAGTCTGACCAGCTGTCCTATATACATTGGCCAACTCCATCATAACTGTAGTAACATCAGTCAGTGATATAAAGATTTCTCGTCATTATACAACTTACATGCTATGGCACGACGTGGAGAAAATAGTGGGGAATTATGTGAAGTACAAATATGTAGAAGCCGTAAATAGATACGTTCAGATTCAAAAAGTTGACCTAACATTAAGCGAGAATTCGCCAAATTTGCATGCACTGAAAGAAAAACACAAAGTTACGTCACTAGAAGAGTTTCAAATTGCACTACAACAATTTTTCGTTATATATGGATGTTAGTTGTGCAAGAAACAAGCAATATCAAATATTGGCGTGATTGGTTAAACAGCACAAATGTATATACTTTTAACTAACAACGAAAATCTGACCAGATCTTCTAACGACGCATGAATGAAGAATATTGACGTTGAAGCTACGTTAACTTAATTATATAACCAACTTGTGGTGCGTATTCTAAACTATATCTTACAGTGGCGTACGCAGGCATGTTTCCATGTTGCCCGGAAACCCCCATAGAGGTGGGCGTTACCGCTAACGGTACACAGATGTCTGGGAATTCGAGGCTATGTTGTAGCACGTGTCTAACGCGCTGTCTTCTCACTGCTACACGTGCCAGTCAGGAATGAAGCGTCAGTTGACATTGTCGCAGTTTGTAACAGGGCCTACAGCTGCTGAAGATGGACCCTCGGAGCGGAGGCTCGAATTGACAGTCAGCCGAAGCGGACAAAGATGAGAGTAAATATCAAATATCAATTAAACCATTAATATCAATATTAATCTAGATATTCATATAAAAACAGTTATTAAGATCAATAATATTGATATTAATATAAACAGGTCAATATTATTGATATTAATATGGAAACCCCCAGAGAAATCCTGGGTACGCGCCTGTCTTAGTAGATCCAAGCCCCGTTCTTCGTACGGGCAAGACACTGTAGCGAACTGACGGAAGACGCAGTTTGAGGGTTTGTAGACACGTCACGTGCAATTTTTGTTGCGAGATCCCGGATGTCCTGAATAAATTCGAATTATGTCTTCGCACCATTTCGATAGAAATCGACAAACTACCCGTGTAGAGCTTAATACAGAAAATGTGTAGGTTGGATTTGATGCAGGATTTGGAGAGAAACGAAAGCGCTAGAAGAGTATGTTCCATCAGCAAGAAATATTTGATTGCTCGAAGCTTTGCCAAGGACGATAACACGTAGACTATACAACACTGGTGTGGGCGTGTATTCGAATAAACTGGAATGTGTGGCGTTTGCGTCATCGAGATAATTTACTCGGGGGTAGATCCCTTGAGAGGGGCCCTTTGCAATTCGGTTTCAAACATTTTTTCGCAAACCTTCCCTTTCGCTTGGCAAGTGTGCGCGCTAATTTCGTTTGCGAACGGACAAAAGACGTGGTCGCGTATCGCAAACACATACACTGACACACAATTTGAGCTTTATATACACTACTGTCTGTTCCTCATAAGTTTGAGCTTTGAAAATCATCAATATCTCCGCTGTTTTTAGGGCTTCGGCGATGATCTCGGTATCGTTAGAAACCGCTTGGTCTGGCATTTCTGCTTATCAAATTATCTAAGAGCATCCTACAAACGAAAAGGAAGGATAATACTTTTGCATAACAAAGAAAAACGAGTTGACTAATGGTATTATCCAATTATCTTGAATCAGCAACTGGAAACATTCAAGATAATTGGTGTAACATGGTCCAGCTGTTAGTGCTCTCATGAGCACACATAGTGTGACCTCTAATTCATTACTCACTTCCGAGTTAACACTTACGGATGAGTGGAAAAGGCGGATCCACGGATCCACACGATTCCACGTCAAGTATAAATTGGTGCATCTCGGATTTTGACTGCCCCGCTGCTGTCTTCGCTTTCTGCTGTGATTACCTTTTGTTTTATTAATACTCATCTACAGTTGCGCCTCTATATACAAGCTAAGTTAGCAGTAGAGCTTTTCAGCACCGTACATTACTGTTGTAGCTATTCCTAGTTGCTTCATTCTTTCTATCAGCACTCCAACTCAGAAACCGGTGTTCCAAAGCGCGACAAGCTCACCACGCTTTCAACGTTCCCGTATAGTTAATAATCCTCAGCGTGGCGATGGGTGACGAGGAGTCTAGACTCTAGCTATGGTCGCTTTCTGTCAAGTTTTTCTAGATGTGTCGTACAACCATGGTAACGTCCTACATTGTGCCTATCTAGAGTTAATACACCATAGTTGGCTCTAACAAGTCTATATACACACGACGTTCCCTTTCACAGCCTTCTCTGTTTGCCGCTGCGACAGGATGAGGGAGCAGTACGTACAGGCGCTACGTGGCTATAGATCGTGACAAACTTGATTTAAAAGAAAAACGTCTTCAGAAGCTCTGTAGCAATTTTGTTACTTTTACCTGTGCCGCTAAGTGTAATTACTGTAATAATATCTTACGACAAATTTCAATCAGAACACTTACTGACACAAGGATAAGTCATTCGAATTTGACCCTCTACCCCAGCCATCACAAGTAGCCGGAGGTACGCGCTTTAGCTAGAGATCTCCCATCTCAGTAGATCGTTTTGAAAGAAAATGAGACCAGTCGCTGCAACTAGTCTATTTGACCCATGCCCAAATATATATTGGACGTGGATCCGTGGATCCGCGTTTCCACTCAGCCGGAATTAGACAGTAGATAATCCTCTACTATAATACGCCAACCCACGCTTCGTCTGTCTGGATGTATCTTTAACGCGCCCATCGACTCGACGCCGGTGTCGGATCGTCGCGAAACGCGGCGGCCAGGTCGAGTTAGACTGTCGAAGACAAACGGTCGATTCGGGTTTCGCCCGGACTGCCTCCAACGGCCAGAAACGAGACTTTGGCGGCCTGAAATGAGATGCACCGGAGTATTTGTTCAAGTAGCCGGGTGTGCAGATGTGACGTCAGCTCGCCGACCTCTGTACGTCATCCCTCTAATTACCAGAATGCAAGATGCGCCCGCTGCAGTCGAATTGAGCCGGTTCACTGGGCCACCATTGCGTGCGTCCGTCCTTCCGTACATATATATGTATGTCACGAAAGGTGCGTCTTGCGGAAGTGGCGTCATTCTCCACGACTAGGATCATGATGTTTTATGTGGGAAGAGTTTAAAATGAGAAATGCGTAGAATCCAAACTGCGCTGTCTGGTGTGTGTAAGATGCATAGAGTAATAGGACCCGCGTATTGTAAACGCGCGAAGATTAATTGCTACCGCCAATAAGGCGGAGCGATGTGACATGAGGTCGCCAGTTATGCCATCCTCTATAGTACAGTAGGGTGCAAGATGCGCCCGTTGCAGTCAGAGTTTAATTAACTAAAGCAAAATGACGCGTGTATTGTACGTTCTAACGCGCGCAGCAGCTGCGTAGTTCGAAACTGGTCAAATAACTGTGTGCGTGTGTGTGTCTGTGTGTCTGTGTGTATGTGTGTATGTGTGTGTCTGTGTGTGTGTGTGTGTGTGTGTGTGTGTGTGTTTTTTGTGTGTGTGTGTGTGTGTGTGTGTGTGTGCGTGTGTGTAGATTTTGTCTCCAAAGTAATACGTGGACCCGCCCTAAAGTACGTGAACCCAACCTAGGGTAATTGTGAGATGGCGGCTACTCTACATACCAAATATGGACGACTGCTAAGAGGTCATTTTCCGTTTTCTTCGCAAATAGGTAGCTACTGTCTAGGTGTTAGCGCAATTCTATAATTTCGCAAGATCTAGCTTGACTATATAACTAACTGGTTAGGTGGCATACGTTAATTGACTATCTAATATAAAGTTTTTATACATAGATTATTCTTACGAGACAACCTAGCGCTGCGATTGTATTTATTTAGATGTCTTTCTACCTTAAGCCCAACTACGGTATAATAAAACCGATAGGGAGCATATCTTTAGCTATGGACGTAGGAAACGAGACTTTGAAAATTTACGTAAGTTAACAAGTGAAGTACTGGAAAGGCTTCCTGTCTGCCGGCTGAGTGTAGAGGTGTGACTATGTCTGTCACGCTCAGGAATGTGTAACGGCCTCTACCTATTTGTGTAATAGTGTAATTAATGTATGCAATTGCCAGTTCCATAAACGACAATAACGGACTTTGCGATCGCGTAACACTAAAAAGTTACTATCGCTTTATACGATTTACAAGTAACACTCTTAAAAGGAAAATAAAGTCTAATTTCGTAATTTTCTGCTACAATCCTATCGTTATTTCAGAAGACTCATACCTGTGGAAGCGGCAGTGTAAACACTGTTTCGATTATTAGTATGAAGATGCACTAATGTTTTAAACTCTCGGCTGCTAGCTCAGGAAAACGAAACTACTTTCCAAGCAAGAAAAGGACACCAGCCTCTATATACACAAATGTGCGGTGAGCTGGTAATAGAAATCAAGAGTGTGAGAAGAGGCTGGCCTGATAAAACAGGTCCGCAGCAAGCAAATAGACAGTGATTCGGCCTATCGTATATTGCGTGCGCTGACAAGTTCTTTTACAGTAGTCTCGCATTACAGCTTCCCAGGGAGCCGAAAAATTGGCCTGGAAGTTTAAGACCACCTGGATATAAAGTAGAAAATTGCAAAATGCGAAGTTTGCATGTATTGATGAACAAGATAACCAGATATTTAGATAGATTATCTGAAATGTAATTAGGTAAAATAGGCTTCTGGTGAAAGTTACTATAGAAAAAAAGAGTCCGCAGGTTAAACCAGTTCCTACTGGGCACATTGAATAGCACGTGAGAAAGTATTCAAAGACAACATTACATCCACTGGCACACTGGCACGTGAATTAGCAAAGTAATAACAATGAGCGCATGTGCATTTTTCAATTGGCTGTCCGTTGGTCCGTCTGTCCGTGCAATCAGGTATTAGTGTAACCGCAGCGCTTGCAGGCTAGGTCGCCTCCGGTTATCAATTACAAGATAACTTAAGCTATGTACCATCTTGTATGTGTAGGAACTTACCGTCTAGATTGAAAAATTCCTTCCACACATCGCCGTTAGATCCAATGTTGATCAAGGCAATTGCTTTCAAGTAATAGCTCAGAGAATCAGACGGACTATGCTTCAAGAGCGTGTACGATAAACCCATTTGAAAGAGAGCTATAAGACAACCTTTTCATAAAATTCTGCTTTTTTGCTTTTTTAGAACTAAGTTTTATTACCATTCGTGTATAAAACAACTTTGGAACGTAACCTTTCTTCAACTCCCTTCAAACGACATTGATTGTGTACATACAAGCCAATTGGTTCGAGTATCTTTAGTTGTTTTTCACACAATCGAAAGCCAGTATCAACGTGTCCACTGGAAATGCTGGTGGCACAAGCTCTCTGAACCACATCCCAATACAAAGGATCGTCACATTGTGTCGTAAGAATTCTATCAGCGGCCCTGTAAAGATGAGGAACCATTTCCATAAATTTGCTGTCTTTCAATTGACGTTTAGTGTCATCCAATGCTTTTGGCACAATTTGCTGGAAATGCTCAGCCAAACGAGTGAGTTTAGCTTGTAGAATATGAGGCTTTCTGATGAGACGTTGAAATACTGTTAACTGTATTAGAGCATGAACATCACATCTGTAGTTATCATTCGTTTAAACTGTCGTAATAAGAGCGTGAGATAACAACTCTGTTAGACTCTTACTAAACCTACGAAGTGCTTGTCTGTCGCTATTCGAAAAGGCCATTAACTGGAGAAGGTCACCTTGTATGTTCCTGGATGACAGCAAATAAGCAAACACCAACACACTCAAGGCATCAGGACTTACGACATCAATATCAAATTGCAACGTCAGATAGACATGGTTTGCGTTCTTCATCCAGAACTGTGCAAACAGCAAAGATCTTTGGTCGATAGGATTGTCAGTAACGCGAGATATCAGTTCATGCTCAAGTGTCTCAAGCTGCTCAGGATGATTTACATAGACAGCAGATAAAGGAGCTCTCAAATGACTAATATGAAAATATTGCAACAGTTTATCAATGTTTAAAGTTGTTGCATTCATCTCCTCCTCTTGTCTCTTCAGAAGGTGATAATAGTTACGACATGAAATGTTTGTTTGTCGTATAAATGTGCCAATGTGTGCAATGGCTAAAGGCAATCCTTGGATCAATGGACTTGCTACTAATCTTCTTGCATAGTCCAACTCATCTTTATCAACTGGATGTGATCTCTCAGCCCAACCAAATAATGCCATCAAAGCATTGTCGCCTAATAGATATTCAAGTGTAATGACATGGTCAGCTTTTTGCGACAATTCGTTATCAGCGCAACAGCGAGTAGTCACCAAAATATGAACGTTTGAGAATCCATGTGGCAAAACTCGCAACAATAGATCAACGTCTTCTACGTTATCATACAATAGAAGAACCTTTGATTTCCGATAAATTTGATGCAAGAAGATTTTGTTCATTTCGTCAAGAGTACCACTGAACTGTTGAACTAGCAGTTCACACAACTACAACGATAGCAGAATAGAATCATCATAAGTAATAATTTTTAATCTATACTAATAAATTTATCGCAATTGGATTGTCAGTTGACTTGAGAACAGAATGTAGCACAACAGCGATTTGAGTTTAACTCTCGTACTATAGAGCAATAATATACTTTGTAAACTACCATGATGTGCATTAACCATTTCACTTGAAGCCATGACATCATCATACAATCGTTCTATCTCTGTCTTTCTGTTTGTCCCACCCATGCCTGCCTGTCTCCCTGCTCTCTTCTCGCCTGCATGTGATGTAGAGACCTTGTATCTCAATAGCACAACCTGACCGCCTGCCTGTCTCTCTGTCTGTCCTTCTGTCTGTCTGTCTGTCTTCTTATCTGCCTGTCCGTTTTTTTAGTTTGGCGGTGGCCTCTTTGGCAAAATAATGACATTGCCTCGACTTAGCGTATATGTTTAGAAATTAGTAAAGTTTAAAGTCACCTTAAGCCTAGAAATAGGTATGCTAACTCAGAAAACTGTTTTGATATAGCAGCAAATAATTCTACTAGACATTCTATTTCAAACCAAAATATTTTCTATCCTTGAGACAATCTAAACAGCAATTTAAGTTATGCAGATGAGTTACTAAAGCCGGGTTTACATTAAAGACGTAAGGTGTTACGTGCTCCTTACGTGCTTTGCGTTTTGTTACGTCCTTACGTGTCTGTTCACATTGAAACGCCAAACGCAAAACACGGAGACATAAGGACACGTATAGAGACGCAAGTAAATAGAATCGGTTTCAATTCTTGCGTCCTGCGTCTCAAGTTTTTTATATCAACCTGACTTGTGGGGTGATGATAGTCCCGTATTTCTAATGGGAGAACGTCTAATTGAGACCGTTCGTTTGTATCATTGTATTTTACATCGCGGAGACGCATTTCCTCCATCAAATAGCAATAGGCTTCTTGCTGGAGCCTTTTGGCAGGAACTGAAGCAACCCGTTCTCTCTTTCTTTTCCTCTGCTGTCGTTTAAGACACAACGCCAGCGTCAAAATCGAGGTTACAATTAGCAAAACAGCTTCTTAAAAATTTGTAGCGTGCGTTACATAATGCTGCTGCAAGTCAAAAAAGGCTAACACATTAACCAGAAGACGAAAGACGCAAACGCGTCTATGCAAACGCAGTTTAAATGTGAACAGAAAAAAGGTGCAAGGAGACGAAATACGCAAAGACGCAAGACGCGAACGCTAACACTAAAGGCTTTGCGTCTTTAACGTAAACCCAGCTTAAGAAAACAAAGATAGACGAAGATAGACAAACTACCAGTCTCATAATTAGAATCGAATACACTTTCAAAGATTTTGATTTTCAACACTTTGACTACAAGGTGTTCTGTATCTTTTTATTTGACTGTCGGTCTCTGCGTCTGTCTGTCGGTCGTTTGTCCGTCTGTCTGTCTGTTTGTCTGTCTATCTGTCTGTCCATCTGTCTGTAGATGTCTGTACTCCAAGTCCATTAGTTAATCTATGACTTTGTTGATTGCAAGGACTGGTTTGCTTTCACAAATTTCTTAGCATATGTACTAGTAGAGTCTACATGAGAATAAAGTATCTGTCTGTCTGTCGGTATCTTTGTATGCCTTTCTATCTGTCCGTCTGTCAATGCAATTTATTAAAACACTAACTCTAACGTCATATTTCTAACCCTAAATGCAAACAAGCTACTTAGTTCAGGTTTAGTCTGTCTGTGTTCCAGTGTGTCTGTCTGTGTGTCTGTCTGTTCGGCCGTCCGTCCGTCTGTTTGTCTGTCTGTCTGTCTGTCTGTCTGTCTGTCTGTCTGTCTGTCTGTCTGTCTGTCTGCCTGTCTGTCTGTCTGTATGTATGTATGTATGTAATCTCTCTGTCAATCGGTGTGTCTGTCTGTGAGGCTGTCTGTCTCTCTGTCTGCCTGTCTGTCTGTCTGTCTGTCTGTCTGTCTGTCTGTCCTTCTGTCCTTTTATGTCTGTGTAAGACTACAAGAAACCGTAACTTTTCAGACTGCTCAAATTCCGAAATTGTAATCACGCAATCTGTATGACTTAAACAAGCCAGCCAAACCACAAATATTAGCATAGGATATGTATATAACCATTTTATGCATGCGAAAACTGAATTCATAGCTACATCGATTACAATTACACAAAAATGACGTTTAACGTAGTTACACAAGGTTGACTCCACCTTGGCGACGCGCGCGCGTACCGCGCCTCCTAGACAAGGGGATGTCCACAAGCATGTGTGCCATTTTGGTTGAGCTTGCGCAGTCCTCATCTGCATAGTTTCCATTAGCGCCACGAGCAGTGTTCTTCTTGCTAGCTCCCAGATTACGAAACGACCGCGACAGCGACTGTACAACTGAGGGAAGCTAGCGTCTCTGCTTCAAGCAGCAACTAAATCGGCAGTGAAAAAGTCCTCTCCGCGAGATCTACCAGCAAGCCGGGCAAGCCACCACAAGAACAGCAACACAGATCAGCGGGTACGAATAACAGGCTAGTTGCGTTGGTAAAGTTAGAATGCGTAAGAAGAACGTGGGAATCTGGATTTGGACTCGCAAGAGCTACGATAGGTGGGCCTCAGACCGTCGATGGTGACGCCGTAGGATCCCAAGTGTTTGGTAGGAATCAAGTGCGTGAAAGTAGTAGCCTGAACACGAATTATACTTCGCAATACACTCGCCGCCACTCCCCGCCACTCCCCGCCACTCCCCGCCACTCGGCAGCACAGGGAAATGACGTGGTAATCAAAGCATGGTCGTAATAACAATGACGAGAGCGGTTGATCGTACAGAGTTATCATCTATAACACGGGAGGCGTTACGTGCTAGCAACAACACTCGAATGTAGCCAAAGTCTGTATGCGTACTAACGTTGGTTGGGCCGCAGCCCGCGGATGACATCGCTGAGTGGCTTGTCATGGAGAATGGCGCGAAGGGAAGGCTTGGCCGCGCCAGTTACCATCGAGTACAGACAGCAGAGCCGCAGCTTCTGGGTGGCAAGACCTAACAGCGGTTAGGCCGCAGCCTTGATCTAATTAGCTAACAGTGTGTGTGTGTGTGTGTGTGTGTGTGTGTGTGTGTGTGTGTGTGTGTGTGTGTGTGTGTGTGTGTGTGTGTGTGTGTGTGTGTGTGTGTGTGTGTGTGTGTGCAGAGCGGAATATAAGGCAATTTTTTGTCCTGACAAACAGGTTTGCCAAAGCCACGCCCATTTAGACTATGCCCTTTCTAACAATTTTGACCGCGCAAACAACACTTTATTTCTATTTTTAACATATATACAAAGCATGACGATAACCAGAACAACTTTGAGACAACATACTTGCAAGGCAATCTTGTTTTGCGTTACAATAAAGTGCAAAAATTATAGAACCTCAAAAAACAAACTTGAAAGTGCACTATAATTATGTGAGTAAATAGCAGAACATTAACAGGGAAACCTAGTACAACAATGTGCAAAACTTTATTCAGTCAGACCTTCTGGAAAACTATTTGTAGACGCCGTCTTAGAGGATTATGTCAGACGGCCTAGTCATCTAAACTGAAGATGCTAGTGCTATCGTCTTGCGTCAACTCTCCAGTTTTCCTTGCTCTGTATTGATTTCTGAAACCTTGATTAGGACAGCAGTTGGTCTTGCATCGTCCCACCACAGCTGAATAGCGTCGTCAGCGTTAAAGTCTTGAATTGATGGTCCTTCATGGTATACTTCCATGAGGTCAGACAAGGTGGTGTTGTTCATGCAGGTGTGTCGGTCTGTCTTGATCAGTTTCAGCAATGAAAACATCCTTTCAACATGTGTGGTAGTTAAAGGGGAGACTAATACCATGTCTGGACAGGTGCGAACTATGTACCACGCAGACTCATAGCACACCTTGCTGATGTGCAGATATTTTCTAGCATAATGGACTACCTCTTCAACATGGATAGCAAGAATATTAACCCCTTTGCTTTCTAATGGTTTGGAAAAACGAACAGCAAGAGTTTCTACAGCTTCTCTAATCTCTGCATTATCATCAAGGTTTTTTTCTGCACTGTCTTGCTCAGAAGTTTGAACGTTAAGTTTTCTTTGCCATGTTTAGGTGTCAAGAAAGGGAATTATATGACAAAGAAGTTTTAGTGTCACACCAACCTAGTCGCTCCTTCATTTTATTATCGGGGCATACTAAATCGGTATTCACCTTTACTGCAGTTAATTAGCGTGCCGACAGAATATTTTGCCAAAAGGCTCTTTGAAAGAAACCGTTAAGGATCTTTCCAGAATGACTGGAATTTTCAAATAAACAGCAGTCACTGCTATGGCTTTAACAAGTTTGACAATGACAAGAAAGAAAACATTCACAAATCAGGATGTTTGATTACCGTCTTGGGGACGTGTTTCTACCAATTCAATTTCCTCATATTTGGTGCTGTGCTACACGCATTCTAGGTGAAAATTTGTATTTTACGGCGACTAGTGTCTCAGCATCCTGTCTCACCACTTCACACAAACGCTTACTGTCTATGACCCCATGAGAGTAAACTTTGAAAATATTTAATACCTCCGCTGTTTTATGGACCTTCCTGATGATCTGGAATGGTTAGAAACCACCAGGTCTGGCATCTGTTCACTAAATTATTTAAGCCCTTCTTACAAAGGAATCATACCAAAAGATAACACTTTTTTGCATATCAATTACATTACCCAAGTAGAATGGTTATTATCCAATTATCCTTTGAGATCAAGGGATCACCAACTGGAACCACTTAAAAGAATTGGGGTAACATATGCTCGAATAAGCACAACTGGTGTGACGTCTACCTCATTACTCACTTCCAGTTCAGGCTTACTGAGGATAGAAAGATAGTAGACGTACCCCAATAAAGTATACTCTCCGATAGTGCACATAGTCTGACATATGAGTTTCCGAATCATGCCATTTGGGTGTGACCGTCCCAGTAGCCAATGTCCGGACAACGCAATATATGGCCGAACATGGACTTGTTTTGACCGGACATTGTCCGGTGTCCGGGCGTTACTCATTTGTGTGTGTGTGTGTGTGTGTGTGTGTGTGTGTGTGTGTGTGTGTGTGTGTGTGTGTGTGTGTGTGTGTGTGTGTGTGTGTGTGTGTGTGTGTGTGTGTGTGTGTGTGTGTGTGTGTGTGTGTGTGTGTGTGAGTGTGAGAGTATGTGCAGGTGTGGGTGTGGATGGGGACTGAGTGAGTGTGCGTATGTGTGTGACTGTGAGTATGACTGTGAGTGATTGTATGTGTTGTGTGTTAGACTTGACCAATCTCTCTCTGCCATCGCAAATCCCCAGATAGTCAATCCTCGCCGTATAGAGACTTGTTTAAGACCGCCTACTGACGTCACTAAATTCTACCATTAGTGTGCACTGTGTGCCAGCTGCCTTGGACAATTTTGCACATGCCTGGTAACCACCCTTGCTGTGGCGCACAAACACTTCACAAATCGCCAAGGAGAGCGTTCCTATCACTTGTTGTGCCTAGATTCGCATTGATCTAGGAGTTATAGCAGCTTTTGAATGGGAGTTTTATCTTTTGTCAGACAATCTGGGCTAGGGTTTGAGTTTGGCTCAAATAGCTTCTGAATCCAGTGCAAATGGGTCTAGACAAAAATCGGTTGAGAGGCAATTCATGTGTTAAAGTGTAATGCGTACTTGTCTTTGTACAAAGTACGGGACTGTTGGCTGTTTGCTTTACATCTTGCATAAATTATCGGCACCTAGGAGTTGTTTATTTCAACAATATACATCTGATAAATTATGCCTCATTGTGCATGCTGATACAGATCGCCTTAATGGCAAGCACTTAGTGCATCTACTGGCATCATTGGGTGGTCTGAAACCAGTCTGTCTGGAAGGATTGACTATCCGAGGAATGACGACGGCGGAGAGATTGCGTCGAGTCTAGTGTGTGGTGTGGTGTGGTGTTTGTGTGTGTGCGTGCGTGTGTGTGTGTGTGTGTGTGTGTGTGTGTGTGTGTGTGTGTGTGTGTGCTTGCTCATGCATGGGTGGGTGCGTGATGGTTGGTAGATGGATAGATGTCTGAGTGGATTATGTGTGGATGTCTGGGTGGGTAATCTGTGTGTGAGTGAGGATTATTTGTGGGTTAGTGGGTGCATAGCTTTTGTGTGTGTGCGTGCATAGTTTTTGTGTGGTGGGCGGTAGGTGATTTGAAACAACACCTAAACAAAATGTGATCTAAATACTGGCAACTGGTACAGATCTGATAACTACTGTTTTGTGAAACTGCCCTGCTGATGTCCGGGTGTAAAATCCTAGCAGACTTTATCGACGAATGAGTAATAGGGCCATTAGGTGGTCCTGTTGAAAGTTTCCAATTATTGATGCACTTTACTACGTTTACACATAATCAGTGATTCTCTTCGCATTTGCCTACAAAGAACTGCTACCTAGTGGACCAACTATTCACACCAAGTCTACAAAATATTTTCTAAAAATCGTTTTATTTTTTCTTTCAATTCATCTTATTAAAGAGCTGTCTAATATTAGCTGTCTAATATTCAAAGTACAAAAATTAATATTTCTTCCAATATAGTCGCTACAGAATCTAGCAAAGACAGTAATGTTTTCACTCATGCTAAGAGGTTTTCAGGCCACTCCCGACTCGTTTATGAGCAACTTGCTTTCATAAAAATATGTGTTTCAAATTGAAAGAACTATAGTACATACATGCATTTGCAGGCAAATTGGATTGGTTGATTGCAACGGTTTGAGTACACATTTGAAACTTGTACGGAAAATTCTTTGTTGTAATTTCTCTAACGTCTGTGGCTGTACTAAATCTCTCACATTACTTTCCAGAAAGCAAACTGCAATAATGATCCACATTAGTAGTCACACAGTCCGTCTGTAGTGTATTAGGTTAATAAATTTTTCAAGGTACCCATTTTTCAGGTGCAGGAAGCAGTGAGGAAATCCATTCAATGTAATCGGATTTAGCGTGCATTGCATACCCCATTATTGACAATAGTTAGTCTGGCAAACGATTGCAGCAATGTGTCGGTGAGCCTAAGTCCTCTCCATATCAGGGAGTCACTACACAAGCCGCATGAGCCCAGAGACAGCCTCAGACTGTGACTTCATGCTTGACGTTCCCATTCGCTGTAGAGCACTAGAGGACAAAATAGCAATAGGGAGTGGGGTGTTATGTGCACTGTGGGACACCCGGTAGATCCAGTCATGATTATCTATAAGATCGTGGCCTCAGGAGTATGTGCACTCAAGAATTTTAGCTCTTGACATTTAGTTTTGGCTATAGCAGGTGCGTTACTTACAAGTTCTTGTATCTGATGACCAAATGTTTCTTCCCTTCCTGCCACGAAGATCTACTAGTTTTAGTCTGCCTATAGTTTTTCAAGTGAAGATGTTTTTTGTTCATGTTTAAACTAATAATTGATTAATTAAGAAGTTAATTAACATTTTTGTTGTAATACATCATCCTTATGTGTTTTAGCGCACTTTTGGATGATTTAATTGTATCATTTCGATCTCACTGTGGCAAACTACAATGTTGCATTGAGACAAAACACGTATGGTGAAGAATTCAATCTCATGACAGCTCTGTTGGCACATTCTCTGCAAAGACCTATGAAAGATGAGCAAAAACCCTGATAGATAGGCAGCTTGGAAATAGCTTGATTGAGATTCACGTGTAGACTGATGTAATTTGTAATTGTACAAATAGTGAAATATGTACCAACTAATGCTATGGATAAGGCAAATTGCATAGGTGGCGATTAAACTAACCTCTATATGGTTCTATTTGAAGTGTTGAGAGACACTATACATAAACAAATTCCCGAAACTTTCAGCTGCAACAGGAGAACTACGGGAATGAGAATGAATTAAGAATAGGCCGGCATTTAACGAGAATTTACGATTTGTGTTGTAGTAGTTACTTATTTTGCACAGAAAACTAAACTGTTGCATGGGGCTAACTCCTAGAATTGAAATACAAGACCAGCAATTTGTAAATCGCACCTATACAGATGAGGATGCAAGTGGAGATAACAATTATATTGACTCACTAGCTCACTGGCTCGTTCTCCGCGCAGGCAGGTTAGATCATATGGGCAGCAGAAACTTAAAAGTCACGCACACTTTCTTGTCAGGAATGGGTAGTTTAAATTTGGTGGAGATCTCATGTGCCATTCCAGAGAAATGGAAATTCGCGTGCAAGTGGAGGCAGATCATTGGGATAGGAATTCTAAATTATACTCAGCACGTTTCCAACATACGCACTGAACAATCGGAACTCTATCCATTTGCTCTGGTTGTAGTTTGATGTTTAAGATAAGTAAATTCATCTACAGCTAGCCCAGTCTGATGAGACTGCTAGATAGCATTCCGAGGTGCAGACATGGGCATAATTATAGATCCACCCCATATATCAACTGAGGTATGGAAATCAACAATTCCAGATTTATGAATATACCTGCTGACGCGCTGATTCTACATTAAATTATGCTATTTGTGTATTTATATTGTTCTGATTGGACGCTTTGACAACCCGTAGCAACGAAAGATTAGGGAATGACGAGACTAACCACTGCCACCATACATTACCATGTCCAAACCGTTCATGTTGTGACATCACAAGAGCAGTCTCACAACATGTAAGTAAACTGAAATGTATAGTCTCTTCTGACATAAACAAAGTCATTTTATTGTTTAGAAGCTTTTTGAAAAACGATTTTCATAATTAACTTTTAAATTGATTGTCATGTAGGTTACACATGATCACCTCCAATCTCAGACATTTGGATGGCACACTCAGAGCCATTACCTCACCATTGTGACTTGTTTTAATTTAATAAAAAGTGCAGCTGTCGCTGTAGATGCATGTACTTGCAGTGTCTGAGATAGTCCAATAATTTTTAAATCTAAGTCACAAGCTCTGGGTGTCTCCATAATTATGCCCCCTGTCTGTAACAATGGCATGTGAACAAACAATAAATATATTGAAATTTTAAAGTAAGCATTGCATTCTTAGTTATGAGAGAACAAAACTATGCCATGCGATCGAGTTCACGTAACGGAACATTCTTCAAATTGAGTCTATCAGGGGCATTCAGTCTTCTTCTTGAAAGGCAAACAGCATAGTGTCGTTCTACTTTGCACCCTCAAAAGGGGACCCGAATGAATGTGGAGGTCGATACCGCTGCCTATGTGCTTACCCAAGTCGATTCACGCTTGTAACCCCAAATTTTAGCCTCCTTGGCGATCCAGTTTAGAGGGCTATCAAATTTATATAAATATATACATACATACATACATATCTATCTATCTATCTATCTATATATATATATATATATATATATATATATATATATATATATATTTAGACATGTATATATTTATACTTCTTACAGATCCCAACTGGGATCAACTCTACCATCTAAAGCTATTCTACATAACACCATCTTAGCATTGCATAACCATAGCTTTGCAGACAGTTGCTGATGCAAATTACAAACCGATCTACTGAACATATATATATATATATATATATATATATATATATATATATATATATATATATATATATATATATATATATATATATATATGTATATATATATATATATATGTATATATATATATATATATATATATATATATATATATATATATATATATATATATATGTATATATATATATATATATATATATAAGTAGATGAATGTTAGTTGCTGATGTAATTGTTTGGGTTTAGCCGGTTTTGTCTGTTAGTAGTTTGTTATTAAATATAATATTATATATATATATATATATATATATATATATATATATATAAACACCGCCAATTTTAGTAACATAGACTACAAAATTATAATAAATACATAACATTTATTTTCTTTCAATGAAACAAACAGACTGACAAGCAGAAAGACGGACAGGTAAACAGACTGACAGACAGACAGACAGACAGACAGACAGACAGACAGACAGACAGACATTCTACTTAGAACTGATGTGAAGAATGCATTTAATTCAGTAAGCTGGTTTCATATGCTGAACCAAGTGCTTACTACGTTTCCTGATATTTACGATCACGCTGCACTAGTGTACTCTGACATCAACCCACTAATCTATCTTCAGAGATCTAATCCGGTTATTCTCAGCTCTCAAGAAGGTGTGCACCAGGGAGATCCACTCGGTCCTGCTTTGTTCTCAATTGCAATGCAACCCATTTTGGAAGATCTACAGTCTCACAACAAAGAAGTAACAATTATGGCTTACCTGGATGACGTTTATCTCCTTGGCAGCCCTGATCAAGTATTTCATGTTTTTGAAAGGCTGAGATCTGCCTTCAGCGACATTAATCTCATGATTGAGGAGAAGAAGTGTGAGATATATTGTTCCTCATCACCGTTGCTTAACACCATCTCTGAATAAACTTCCATACCAGCCACAAGTCAAGGATGTAGAATTCTGGGCACACCTATAGGAAGCTCATCGTACATCATCGAATCTTGCTCTGATGTTGCACAATCAGGATATAATTTGTGTGGTAAGCTGTTGCAGCTGCAAGACCCCCAGTGTGGCATGCTCTTGCTGAGACACTGTCATGTTACTCGGATAAACTTCCTATTACGAACTGTTCCACCTAGACTTTTGGAGTCCGCTGCAGCCATCCATGACACACTGACAAGATCAACGTTCACCAATCTCTTGGGTAGAGGCAATCTAACAGACAGGCAGTGGCTTCAAGCAACTTTACCAATACGACAGGGAGGATTTGGTCTCACAGCTTTAACATCTACAGCACAATTTGCATTTCTGTCTAGTTGGGTCTCAACCCTGCATACAATAGCAAAACGAATTCCTAATGCTGAGAAATTGCTTGATGAAGTTGAGAATTCACATCATTGAAATAGTTCCATCAGCTGAGATTTGTGCAATGTTTTGCCTCAAAACAAAACTCTCGTAGAAGTTATCAACGATAGGAAGCAACTACAACACAAGCTGACTGAGGAATACATGAAATCTCTGTCAAATGGTTTTATTCAGAATTCATCTTCGACTAGAGACAAATCTCGAATGAAGTCCTTGCAAGGCAAAGGTGCAGGAGCATGGCTCCTGACAGTACCATCATCATCATGGCATGCATTATCTCCGTGCGATTTCCGCTTGGCACCCTTGATGAGACTGGGCTGCCAAATGCCTTTGGCTTCTGGTCAGTGTGACTGTGGGAAAGAATTAGACTCAGATGGATACCACCTAATAACATGTAAGACTGGGGGCGGCCCGGTAATCAGCCATAACAACATGGTTTCAGCATGGTCAGACTGTTTGAGTCGGCTGCAATTACATCACGTAAAAGAACCCAGAGGAAGGTATGTCAATTCTGAAGACAGATCAGACATAGTTGTATTCGATTCGGCATCGGGGGTGGATCTTGAATTGGATATTGCTCCAGCGCATCCCTGGAGCAATGAACTAGAAGATTTATCAGCTACAACTCAAAGAGCAGCGGCAACCAGAAGAGAAAATCTGAAGATCAAAAAGTACGACCAGGAGCTCTTGCCTGGAGGTTTTCGACCAACATTTGTGCCTATAGTCTTCGAACATTTTGGCTGTTGGGGAGAGAAAGCTGAAGACTATTTGAAGAAACTGTCACAGCTATCAAGAGACGAAGACGGAAAGCCAAATGCATCAACCTTCAAGACATACTGGAGATCTGTGTTCTCTGTGTGTTTACAGCGATCAAATGCTAGAGTGATTGACAGAAAAAGAAGAAGATTGTTTCAAGAGACAGCAACATAAACATACATAGTTGTACGTAGAACCAAGCCCTATTGGCTTGGGTAGCATTTAGTTGTTTTGCTTAGATGGTGTATAACAGTTCAATGTTTGAAAATATATGTATTGACAGACAGACAGACAGACAGACAGACGTCTTTCTGTTGAGCTGCAAAGATGTAATGCTTCGGTAATGTCCAGGAAAGCCTATGACATCCTAGGTAGTAAAAGGTGAAGTTCGGAACTGGACAGTTTCAGTTTTTTGTTCGTTAGTTAATAAATAATGATTGTAAGACTATGTCAGGGTCGATTCTACTGTATCGCGTATTATACTTTTGGTTAAGAGTTGAGTAGTTTGATTTAGCTTGTAATAGTTCCGATTTATCCTGTAATAGTTCCGATTTCTGAAAATGTATTTCTTTGACAGACAGACAGACGGACAGACAGACAGACAGGAAGTGGGAAAAAATTAGACTCACATGTATACCACCTAGTAACAGGTAAGATTGGGGGCGGCCCGGTAATCAGCCAAAACAACATGGTTTCAGCATGGTAAGACTGTTTGTGTTTTGTGTCAACTGCAATTTCACCTCGTAGAAGAAAACAAAGGAAGGTAGGTCAATTCTGAAGACAGATCAGAGATGGTCGTGTTTGACTCAGCATCGGGGGGGGGGAAAGGGGGGAGGGAGCGGGTATCTTGAATTGGATATTGCACTGGCTCATCCCTGGAGTAATGACAGAGAAATTATATCAGCTACAACTCAGAGAGCAGCGGCAACCAGAACAAAAATTCTGTTGATCAAATGTTCGACTATGAGCTCTAGCGTGGAAGTCTTCGACCAACATTTTTGCCTATAGTCTTCGAACAATTTGGCTGTTGGAGAAAGAAAGCCGAAGATTATTAGAAGAAACTGCCACAGCTATCAAGTACCGAAGACGGAAGCCAAAGGCATTAAACTTCAAGTCATACTGGAGATCTGTGTTTTCTGTGTGTTTACAACGATCAAATGATAGAGTGATTGAGAGTAAGATAAAAGGAGACTGTCTCAAGAGGCAGCCCTAGAAACATAAATAGTCGTAGGTAGGTATTGGCTTGATTAGTATTTATTTATTTTCTTTGCTTAGATGGTGTATAATAGTTCAATGTTTGAAAATATATGTATTGACTGACAGAAAGACAGACAGACAGACACACGCAGACACACGGGCACACAGGAGAGAGAGAGAGAGAGAGAGAGAGAGAGAGAGAGAGAGAGAGAGAGAGAGAGAGAGAGAGAGAGAGAGAGAGAGAGAGAGAGAGAGAGAGAGAGAGAGAGAGAGAGAGAGAGAGAGAGAGAGAGAGAGAGAGAGAGAGGAGAGAGAGAGACCAACACAGAGAGCAAAACCGACAAATTGGAAAAGTGTACGCCGTTTTGTCAACAAAAAGAACTTATAACACAACTTGATTTTAGCGATACAACGCAATTAACACCAATATTGTATTTTGCCATTAGACCTTCAGTCTGGTGTTTGTGATACTGCACCGTCAAGATATCTGAAGAGAAAAGTGGCTACACGAGACCAGTCACGCCCTCAACAATGTTTGAAATCTCAATTATAAAACTTGACAAGATAAGGGTAAACACTAAGTCTCAAAACGACAATAACAACACACTACGACAGTCAACAGGTATAAACGAATACAAAGTAAAATACGACTGCAACATAAATTGTACTTTATACTATGTTCCCTTGAATGTTGTGCTCTAATTTCTCTTTCAATTCCCCCAGCCTTCCAATATTGTCCACTGCTTCTAACAGCTTCTCAAGACAAGCTTCCCCACCGTTTCTGCCAATCCATATATCTATAATGTTATGCACAGTTTGACATGCAATATCAGTTTTGGGCTTTTCGTTCAGGTCATCTTCGGTGACCCCTAGGTAGGCTCCTAGAACTGATGGTCTCTGACCAGCCAACAGACATACCTCCTGCAGGACAGCAACTGGAATTTCAGACCATTCCTTGTAAAATCCACCTAGCTGACCACGCTTAGCACTATTTTTCCTGAAATATTACCAATAAATAATAGATTAATTCATGCATCATTAGTGCGTGTTTGTATGTGTATGTATGTAACTGTAACTGCATATGTAAATATACTCACAATGTATCTGCAAGTTGTGACAACTGGAAGTAAGAAGCCTTTTGTCGAGCTATGGAAGTAAAATAATGAAAATCATAAATTATGTACACAAATGAATTTGCTACTTGTCAAATTGCAGCTGAAATGCAAAGTTAACAAGGAGGACAGCATGTATTCATTGCTTATGTCTATTAATTTCTATTCAACTTATAGATACCCACACATCAGATGTAGTAATCATTACATCTATAGAATAACCTAACTTCATGAAATCAACTACTAAAAACTTTAGCGAACCTGGCAAACATACAGACACAGTAAAACAGGTGTAGAATATCAAGCAACGATCTCGTTAAACACATGAATGCATCTATTCATTAATTTGTGTTATGTAACAAATACATTAATTCAATCTACGGTAGTACAATAATTAACTCAATAATGTACCTTTAGGATTTCCTGTTTCGGGTAACGTTGAATTCCAGCTAATTTGAGAGTCTAATATCAATGACGCTGATGAAGATGCCTCAACTTCAGAGTGATCTTTATCTACACATAGATATATAATAAAACACAGAACGCAATGATCCTGATCGAGCTAGTTGACTGTTCGTAAGTTGCATGAAAAACATGTAGCAGCTTACCACAATCTAAAAGTGATTGATGACGAATAGCAAGTGACTTGAGGGACTCTTCGATGTAAGTCCTGTCTCCACCAATTGCCGGATTACAGCAGAGGTCTACAAGTGCCCTCGCAGTGGCTTCATGTGTTCTTAGTCGCCTCCACACTTCTATCACATGAGTAACTTTTTCGCAATCTTGTTGCTCCAGAAAGTCCCTCATGATCGTGTTTCTGATATCCGCAATTGAGCAGCCAAAGCGTTGGAGCATCAGCCAAGCCAATTGCAATGACATCTTAGCAATTTGGTAATATCCAGCTATAAACTCAATATCACTGTTCAAGACAGGTCTATCCAGGCTGGAATCTTCGCAATGCTTCGAATTCTCTAAACCTCAAAACAGACAAAGGTAAATTTATTGTCAATTTGCACACAAAATACGTACACAAAAATAACAAATCATAACAGGGGAATTAATTACAAAAATATTGGAGTATTCACGTACTGGCAATGTCATTAGCCGTTCGTGGATCGTTTGCTTCTTGAGGCCGCTGGGATGGACTAGGATTCAGACCATATACAGGATTCGGCACATTTGGAAACATTTCTAAAAGCAATCGCAAACCACAGCTAGTTAACAAAGAGCAGAGATAGATATTAAGAGATATATAAAAACGGAACCTGTGATTTTGTTTCGTTGAAAATCACTTGTCGTGTGAGATGTCGATTGACGATTTGATGGAGACAAAATGCATCGAACACCATTCAACGTGAAATCAGGTGCAAAATCCAGCACATCATCATTTGATGTTCTATCTTTTATGAAACCAAACGATGTGCTAATATGTGACCAATTCTTTACGACTAACTTTTGGATTTTGCTATAGGGAATAGTCTGACTTAAGTCTGAAGGACCCTTTGGTTTCCATCCATCTGCACTTGAAGGGATCTCAACAGTAACTTGCAAATCTTCCGTTTCTTCGCAAGTTAATGTTATCAGTTTGCAATGCCTGCATTCCAAATCACATCCAGGCATAGACAACCTTCCTAATTCTTCAACATTGTCTCGTTTCGGTATGAGAAAGAGTTCAACAATAAACTGTTCAGGGTGCGGAGTTTTAGGTGCAAGAAAATATGCCCACACTTCAATGTGAGATTTACCTTCACAATGAAGATCAAACTTACAAATATGAGAAGTATCAATGTGGACAAAATCTTCCCAAAGAGACATTGTCATGCCACTAGCCAAACCAGTCTCATTAACTGACATTAACTGACAAATAGGAGCAATGTCATTGTCTGCTGGTTTACCGCTGTTGTAGAGAACTGTAACCTTGCTGCTGCCACTCTGAATAAACAGATGATGGCTCATCAATATCTCAATAGGCTTTTCAAATTTGAGTTCATGTGGAGTGATCTCCACCATGCTTGTCACAAATTCTGATTTGTTTAGTCCAACCGACTTGCTAACACGATAAAATATAATTTCAATTTCTGTGTCAGATTGCAAAGCACCACCAGGAATTAAGACAAAATGTTCCCTCTTTGGTCCACTTAAGAGGGCACCCTGTTTTCCAATCGTTTGCTTAACCAACAACGTCTGAACTAGACTTACATGCTTGCAATTTCCCAAGTGTAATTTAACTGATCTAACTTCATCCGTTTCCATCTTGAATTTGGCCTCGTCAAACGTTGGAGGTACTGACTCATCAGAGAGCTAACAAAACAGAAATCTAAAATTTCAGTATCATTATACATCACATACAATGTCCGCAGCAAACATATTAAAACGCTTTAATCGTGTCAAAAGTATAAACTGTTTAAAGTACTGTTCACCATTTATTATTGTGGTTGTCTAATAGAAAGTCATAAATGCAATTTCATCATCTATAAGTAATGTCTGTTGCAATGTTGTTCAGCATCTAGCTTACAAAGTATATATAAAAGTTAAGGCTAATATTCACACTGACTGTTGCTATTACAGCGAATCAGAAACATTTGTGCACATGATTACCTTGTAGTACTGCTCTATTACCTTAACAGAATCATGTCTGTTGTCTGACTTCAGTGCATCAATTAGATGCTCAGCTGTTGCTTCAGAACGTAACTTCTCACTGCACCATTGATTTAATAAGACCTCTGTAGAACCTTCTATATTATCTCGTTGAAGCAGCTTGTCGTCAACTGAAAACTTTACTAACTGGAAACATAGGCGATGTCAGTCATCTAAACTGTCACTTAAGTTTACACGTTTGCACACATCCAACCTTAGGACAACAGCCTAGCAGATTTTCATCAACAGTATTGGAGGTCACTAAATACAAAATTGCATTTAGAGTACTTTTGCAAACAGAAGCAAACATGTACACACTAAAAGACCTACTAGTTCGCTTAGGTAGAGGAGGACTTCTCAATAGAAGCTTTTCAGATATAAAAATATATCTAGTTTAGCATATTTAATTAAACAAAAAGTTTTAGTCTCGCGTAGAAAGACCCCTTCCACTGCGTCAAACTTTTGCCGCACCGATAAGGCTGAAGGACGCGCTCGATTTGCAGTTCTGTAAAAATGAAAATGAGGGCGTGTTCGAAATGCTGAAACTGACAGAACCAGATCTAAATCGAACGAAAAAATGCATCGTAAACCAGAACTGCTACACGAATAGTGTCAACGCGTAATAGATGGCTTCATACCTACCAATACATCTACTAGACCAAAGTGGCTTCAGCTAAGATCACCTCTTGTTGACCTTGTGATGGTCGCTAATCTTTCTCAAAATAGAGAGACAGACCGCACGAAACTATCAGTATTACTGAATGAAAATAGTGCGTCATCACCATTCCCTGACTCCTGCAGAAAAGAAGCGTGCTATATGGCTCTCAATACTAGCCTCAAACTTTCTGACCAGAGAGCAGGCCGTCAGTTTTAGCAGTTGCAGCTCCTTGAACAGAACTGTCAGAATCAGTTCGAACAGTTGAAGAGCTGAATCAAACGCGCCTTATGGCAGTTCTGGAGCGAAAGTACAAATGTACGGCGGCCCTGGTGGAGCTCTTGTACCAATTACACTGGGTAGCACGAAAACAGCCCACTTAAATATTATGACAGGTTATCGTATTTCCTTGACTGCCCTTCTGTAAAATTTATTAAGCAAAACAAAATTCTTAAATTAGCATTGATTTCAGCTAAGCCATTTATTTACTGTGAAAGGAAACATATAAAGCCTTGACGAGAAATATTTAAGTTAACATGTCTGAGCTCAAACAAGCAACTGGCCTCGCGTAGCAAGACCTTTTTTCCGCCGCGTCATACCTCCGTTTTTGCCCGGAAGTATGATACGGTAGGTAAGGGCCTGGATACGCGAGGCTACCCACTGAGTGGCGAAGAAGTGCCTGGCGTCGAACGCCGTTCTTAGCACAAGTGAAGCTGCATACTATAGCATTTTATAAGAAGCTTCGCCAACAAGCCAGAGAGAAGAAAAGTCTATCACAGCATAGTGAAATCTTCGACGTCCATGTTAATTACACAATTGGATCGCGTGATCGAGTAAAAGCGCAACAGCCGATAGGTAATAGAGCCTGGGTCTTGTGTAACGAGTTGACGCTGGTCAGGACAAGTGATGACGACAAAAAGCGACTACGTCACTCAACGCTAAAACCTATTAATTTTCAGTAGCATGCACTGCTGCAGTTTGGACGCTGCAGCAAACATCATTTGTACCGTGAACCTCGTAAACGTCCTTTGCTGCGTCTTCCGTAATAAACAAGTCGCTTCAAAGCATCAGTATAGAAAATTTATCTCAAGTCATGGCAAGTCTTTACAATGGCAGAATTTCATTAAGCAAAATCATTTACGACAATGACATCATTACTTTTTTGAAACAAATCAGGTTAAAGCGCATCGAAATTTCAAATCTTACCATTATTGAGCGCAGAATGTCCTAATGGGTATTGAGCTTTACATATTCTAACAGATTCTGCGTATACTTTTTCCGCATCCATCGAGCGATCCAACTTCACATAACAACTTCCAAGAAAGCTACACACTAAGACAACAAGTAGATATACATGAATAATGCTTCCACATAAACGAAAGTTATTAGTTAATAATGCTCGTTTGTGAGATTGAAAACTTGATATGAACGTGGCCAACAAAAAAATCATACCCATACGATTTCAAGACAAAATATTGAAGATAGAATGGATATGCACACACGCACGCACTCACACACGCGCGCGCGCGCACACACACACGCACACACACACACACACACACACACACACACACACACACACATACACACACGCGCGCGCGCACGCACACACGCACACACACAGACGCACACACACAAAACCAAGCGAAATAAAAAAAACAAGTAACTTTGCAAGCTCTCGATTCGCAAACGCACACAGAATCAACAGCTGCTCACACAATTTATCATGCCATAGTTTTCAATAGTTCAGAAGTCATTAATAACAACAACGCAAAATAGTCTAACATTCTGATAGGCGATGAAATGTCTATTCCGCATCTACTCACCATCGATCATCAACTTTGACATTGGCGATACTTTTGCTAGTATATCACGTGACTTCAATAACTGGGGCAACAAATCAGAAAATTTTCTCTGCTTAAATAAGCAAAGTGAGAACCTCCACATGATTTTGAAAAGACGCTCAAGAGGCTATCATGCTATAGTCGGACACACACACACACACACACACACACACACACACACACACACACCTACTCTCTCCCTCTCTCTCTCTCTCTCTCACACACACACACACACACACACACACACACACACACACACACTAACACTAACACACATCCACACACAGATACACGCACAAACCAATAAACTAAACAGACACTAACTACTGAAAGCTCTCGATGCGCACGCGCACACCAAAAATTCACAACGAGAATTACAACTATTATAGATTTAATGGTCCTGATGTAAATTTAAAACGCAAAATATTCTCATATGCTGACATTTGATGTAACGTCTATTTGGCATATACTCACCATCTATCATCAACTTGGACATGGGCGCTACGTTTGTTAGTATATCACGTGCTTTCAGCAACGGCGGCAAAGCATCACCATAATTTCCTTGCTTGAATAGACAAAGTGAAAGCTTCGCCAACACTATGAGAAAGAATGCTACTTAGTTACTGTCAAATCTGTAGTAACGTAATACCGTCAGCAGCGACAGCTCCGACATTTGCTGTCTGGTGACGTGGTGGAATCTGTTGTAGAACTGATAAGCCTTGTCTAAGCATCTCCATTGCCTTTGTTATATCACCTAACATGTCGTACAATGATCCGAGGTTTGCATAAGCTGCAAATCAAACATCGTTTATATCTTTACACGCGCCCACGCATATCTGATATCTTAGGTTAATATGGTCAATACCAAATAGGGTAAAACATGTAGTGGACAGATTTTAATTGAAACATGGTAGTAAAAGAATTTAATTACATGTGAAAATTAAAGAAGAGATAAAGTGCTAAACCTTCGGCTGTTTATCGGCTTACGTAGTGGCAACTGTTACATATCATTGAGCTTACAGGATAGGCTGGGCACATGCACTACTACGTCGGATCGTCAACATCCAAGTTTTATTCAATACCTCTTGAAATTCAGTAAGGAAGCGAAAACACAATCGTGCATCAACAATAGAACAATGAGCTGCAAACCAATTGTCCGTTCGTTCCTTATCTAATCGATCGGTCAATCAAATCAACGGGACAGACCACACTACTATCCCTAGCGCAAGTGCTACCTTTATCAAGTAATATCTTGTGACAAGAAACATGAGAAACACCACACACAACTATATAAAAGGTCTGCAACGTATTTAGATGAGCAATGTAAGGTTTCTAACATGCTGCTTTTATATCAGATCAAAATTTATAGTTAGAACAAACAAATCTTGCCTGCGCATAAACCAGGATTTTCTGAAGGCGCTACATTTTTATGAATGTCAATCGACTCTAACAAAGCTTCTTCTGCTTCTCTCGGGTGCGACATCGCCATATGACATGATCCAATCAGGAGACATACTATTAACAAAAATCAGATATCATAAATATTAGATTAAAACCCGCAAAAGCTCAGCGGTACGGATCGATTTTGGTCGCTTGCACATGCGTGCAGAATAGTTGAAAAAATTAACGTGACAATCACAGATAACGTAGCAGTTATGAACATGATTAATTGTAAATGCCTCGTACAGTTTAAGAAAAGACAAACAGACAACGACAGTGTTTCATAATGCAATAACGAGAAGTAACAGGTATTGTCTATTCACACCTTGAGCCATTGATTTCGACTTTGATTCACCATTCTGCACAAGAAAGTGACGACAGTGGAGGCACACCTGTAAGCATTCCTTAAAATTTGTCTGACCAATCAAACAAGCTGCCAACCCGAGCAAAGCTAGATCGTAAATTGTACAAGTAAAACATTTTGTATGTGATAAAACTTTAAATACTTAAAATATATGTCCAATACCTGCCATAAAATTAGAAGAATTTCTCACCAAACCCAAAAAACTCTTTCTGATCAGTTCTAAACCTTTTGCAAAGTCAAGAGTCGTCGCATAGTTTAATCCAAGATATAACAAACCTGCAATTAAAGTAGATGCTAGCAAAATTCAAAAATGGATTTATGGCACAGTACACGTACATTCAGCTAAACTTGTCTGATTTTCATAACCTAGCCATTGCTGTATATCAACAGACTTTTGAAGAACAGATACCGACTCCTGATACATGCCATTATAAAAATAGCATTTCCCCAATTCTTGTAAAGCTGTTGCAGTCACATTTCAAGATAAGCATTGTTGTAGGTTGTCGTTAATTTTTACCTCCAGCCATAAGTTCAGGCCTTGTGGAACGATTTTGTGTAAGCATTTGTCGAATCTGCAGCCACACCTGCAAGCTTTCACTAACTTTTCCCTGCTTCAACAGGTCATTTGTTAGTGTCAAGAGTTTGGAAAATACTATAGAGGGACATTAAAAATGTATATAAACTATATGATGCCACATTTTAACAAAATATACAATATATAGAAGTAGAACGAACAATACCGTAAATGTAATCAGTAGATTCTGGCGAGACCAATAGTATACTCTTGACAAACATTTCTGTAGCTTTTGTAACATTTGCTTCTTTGAAATAGATTTCTCCAAGAAAGTGAAAACCTGCATATTAAATAGAAGCTGCCGCAAAAAGACAATTAACAGTAAATTGACTTAACATCACACGTACACTTGGGTAAATTTGATGGAAATACACAACATAAAGACTGATATCGGTCAATAGCTTCTTGAAGAAGAGAAATCGACTCCCCATACTTGCCATTTTGGAAATAGAACACTCCCAATTCTGTCAATGCTATTGCAATAAAATTGCAGTAAACTGATACAATTGGCTCGTTAAATATTTACGTAAATGTGACTCACCAATGCAAAGTAATTCTGCCGTATGTGGTAGGTTTGTCCTAAATATTGCAATGCACTGATTCAACAGTAGCTTCGATTTAGTCAGATCTCCAGAAAGAGAATAACAGGCAGCTAGATGCAAGTTACCTAAAATACCTATTCAATAAGTAAAACGTTTTACATTCTTAATGCATGGTACCGACTTATTGCGACATAAGGATGATGAGGATCCAAGTTTGACTTTTGAATAGATACAGCGCGCTGTGCTATTCTAGTAGCTTTAGAAACTTCATTCAAACCCATTTGACACTTAGACAATGCCAACAAAACTAGACAAAGTATAATTGATTACACAAGTCACACAACATCTAACCTAACGCTACACAGACATAAACACACACAGACACAAATACACACAAACACAAACAAACACACAAACAGAAACAAACACACAAACACACAAACACACACACACACACACTGACACACACACACACACACACACACACACACACACACACACACACACACACAAACACACACACACACACACACACACACACACACACACACACACACACACACACACTAACACACATGCACACACTAACACACAGAATCGTCACAATGACATGTTTTTACAGATCTCTTTTACTCACCACTAAGAACAACCAATTGATTAGCTGTAATGGATTGTTCAATTGCAGTCTCAAGCTGTTCTAGATGCCTCACTGCACCATAGTAATCACCCATTAGCATCAGGCACAATCCACTTTGAAGCCTCGCTACAAGATGCCATGCGTAGCAAAAGAAGACATAGTTTTATTATTAAAATTTACATTGCATTGTATTACGTTATTACTAACCACTATTAACAACCATCTGAAATCCTTCAACAAGCTGTGCCTCAGCAATAACTTCCATGTTAATAGCATAAGCACGACGTAACTGCCCATTTTGCTGATATACGATCCCCAACGCTAACATTGCTGCAGTACTACAGTATTATGCTAGAGTTATGACCAATTATTGTTATTATAACCCACCCGAAATAAGCATCTCTCTTTCACAATGGTGAGTCTTTGAAAGACTGATAATATCTAAGAAGAGACGCTCAGCATCATCAAACTGGCGTAAAGTCATAAAGGCCAGGCCCTGAAAGTAAGACGCTAAAACGAAACAAAAACATAGAAATATTAGTGTATCACATTATGTTGCATAGATTTTATTTCAATTTTAGTACAACCTTATAAACAAACCATGATCATGTTATTTCACCTACAGTATTATTTGTTAGGCACGAATGAACTAATGATTCTTCTAGAAGTTGTCGCGAGACGCTACGTCACATGACTTGCATAATGTCCTGTTTTGTGAAGCTCATCGCTAAAAATTCCAGTTAAATTATAGTCGTGTTTACCTTTCACTTCCATAGCTATTAGCCTTCTAAGAGATGACAGAACAGTTAATGTATTAATTAACCATCTTCTTTCTGTGCTTGCTCCTAAATCTACTAGACAATTTGCCTGTTCTTTACAAAGAATATACTTAGCACTGACTCCTGATAAGCGGGAAGAACACAAATACAGGATAGCCTGTTCTCCGTATGTGTGACAAAATCGAGTCCAATCTTAGGCTCAAGGGTTCAGTCTATTAAATCCTCAAGAAGATAAGCACAAAATGAGCCAGCAATTTGCATATTTAAACTTTCCCTCTCACGCAAAATATTGCCGAATTTTGACTATTTACAAAAAAAACTAACGATCCTAAAACATAGCCAAGTCATTCAGCCACAACAACGTGAAAGAAGTGCTTCTAATTCGGACGACGCGATGAGCTTTAGGAAGTTGAAAAAGACTCGACTGAACAACTGCGTTTCGGCTCCAAGCAATTGGTCTTCTTCGTCAAACTTCACCGCCATTCTAGAACGTACGGGAGTTCTAAAAACTTTACGTGGATAAACCGAAGCTCAGGATATAATCTGTGACGTCATACATGCATCTGTTGTAACTGGATATATTATATTATTTATGTAGAATATGCGCAGTCGCGCAATGTGCAAAATATAGATGTGGTTGCTGGCTGCGCTCTCCATTGTCTATAGTGACGACTAAATGAGCATTCAGAATATAATTTGTTTTACGTGCGTTTCAATTGATCCGCCTGCTTATTTTTTGGCGACAAATTATTATGCAGTTGCGTGGTAATTGAATAGCTGTCGTGGTTGGTTTCAACGGTCAACTGCGAAAAGTCTCGAATCTAACCGTTACTTTCGAAAATCATTCGGCAACCCGTTTCTTCCTTCTGCTAACGATTTTTGGCCAAGCAACCGTTTTGGGAGACGCTTCCGCGTAGACGAGCAGACTTTGATTTATGTTTTCCCGCTCTCAATCTGTGCGGTAATGGGATTGACTTTGTAACTGATCATTTATGGAACCGCTAGTATAAGGATGTTGGGGACGTGTACGACTGATTAGCCTCGGACTTCCAGAACCGCGTAACGCCGGTTTAAAATTGTACTGCAACTGTCATGGACGTTACTGCCTCCTCTCAATATATTGCGGTTAGTGCTAGGACCAGCATTAGTGTTCCGTTTCATAATGCGTACTTTTCCAATGATGACTGCAATCATCGTGTCTGTGATCTGGTGTCCATCAAAAAGTACACTACACAAACGATGAATTGTACATTAGTGCGCTCGTCAAGCAAAATCAGGTCCCTACCCGTTGCGATTTGTGTTTTGCACTTCTCAATGGTACCAATGACACATTGTAGTATTGCAGAGCAGCGGCGTTTATTCCGATTTTTAAACAGATGCTTCGACATCTACACCAGCTGCATGCTCAACGACTTCATAATCACGTCTATTAGACAAAGTATATCGCGGTGTATACACGGCAAGTTACATCGAATCCGCGACGACTCAGAGGATGCGCACAGTGCGAATTTCCATAGATAATTCACAGCTACGCACGGAGACTAAAGCGCGATCAGATGCTGTTCGCGGCTCCATTAGTAAATGAAATTGTTTTTTTGTGTGCCGTACGCACTATCTACTAACAAAAATAATAAAACTAACACAAAGGTACTTGTGCATCGAAATGCAAAACGACGTTCTAGCTAGACATGTCTTCCTCGTTCTTGTATTGCAGCCCTCATTGGAGAGGCATGCATTAACGAAAATGAACACTAATGCTGGTCTTAGTAACAACCGCAACATATTAAGAAAAGGCGGTACGAAGACTTTTAATCGGCGCTACACTTGCCTGGGAAGTCGAGGCTAACGAATGACAACGGACGACAGGACGAGGTATGGTTTCGTCTCGCGGCGAACTCACTGCGAGTTAGTTGGTCGCGATTTCGTGGCGAGTCACGCCAACTCCGTTAGTAATTAGAGTCAAGTGTCACATGGGTAGCGTGAAGCGTTTTTATAGACACGTTCTTGCATATTTCCTAACAAGACACTCGCAAAGAGCCAGAAATCTAAGTACGAAACTACATTTCAATAAATGCGACAAAGTCTTCGAGCAATACACACGTCTTATACCGTTCCCTTCAAACAGTCACCTTGTAAGTGTCGTCAGAGTCACTTAGCATCGTCTAAAATTTT